>NC_056733.1:102146379-102183879 GCF_019279795.1 Protopterus annectens | reverse complement strand
AATTCAGATTTGTAGTTTAATTGTTTCTAGGGACTGAATGAAGTAACATAGGCTAGGAATACAAATCATACACTAGGCACACTGCAGACATGCAGATCTCTGTATATCTAGGTACAATGCAGAAATGTAAGTGACTAAAAAAAAAAAAAAAAAAAAACTACTAGAATTTCCTTCTGTTCTGACTGAGTGTGCTTCTCAGCTGATAAGTATGTTTTTGACACTTTTTAACTGTTCAGAGATGAATAAAACAACAATTGAATTACATTCAGAATACAGTTTAAATAAACTGCATTTATTTAAACTGTATTTGCTTTAATATTGCTACACACTCGTGTGCTACCTTGCACTGCACTTGGATTGTTTTTAGTGCTGTTTTATCTGTTTTTCTGTAAAAAAAATTCTAAGCTTGTTTCCTGAATTTCCTGCAATTAGTCTAGTCCAAATACAGATTTGTAGTATCCAGGACTGTTTTAAGCTTCTGAGCCCCCCAAGCCTTTCTGTGTTGGAGGGAAGCCTTCTAGCTTATCAGTGAGAGTGGTAAGCACTAGGTAGTCTACCTAGCACAAGAGAAGTGGTTTCTGGCCCAGAAATTGTAGTTTATTGGCAGTTTGGGCAGTTTTTTCCATATCTTTCAACTTTCTGGTTTAAAAGCCTGCATTTGCACTTGTTTTCCACCTTTCCTGTAACTAGTCTAATCCAGATACAAATTTGCTGTATCCAGGACTGTTTGTAAGCTTCGGAGCCACCCCCCAAGCCTTTCTGTGTTGGAGGGAAGCCTTCTAGCTCGTCAGTAGGAGTGGTAAGCACTAGGTAGCCTATCTAGCACAAGAGGAGTGGTCTCTGGCCAGAAATTATAGTTTATTGGCCATTTGGGCAGTTTTTCAATCTATTTCAACTTTCTTGTTTAAAAGCCAGTGTTTGAGCTTTATCCGCCTTTCCTGTAACTAGTCTATTCCAGATACAGATTTGCTGTATCCAGGACTGTATGTAAGCTTCTGAGCCCCCCCCCCCCAAGCCTTTCTGTGGTGGAGGGAAGCCTTCTAGCTTATCAGTGGGAGTGTTAAGCACTAGGTAGCCTATCTACCACAAGAGGAGTGGTTCTGGCCCATAAATTGTAGTTTATTGGCTGCCTGGGCAATTTTTCCATCTCTTTCAACTTTCTGATTTAAAAGCCTGCATTTGCACTTGTTTCCCACCTTTCTTGTAACTAATCTAGTCCAGATACAGGCTTGCTGTATCCAGGACTGTTTGTAAGCTTTGAGTGGTGCCAAGTCTGCTCTTCAATGTTTCCCCTAGATCTGCTAGTTCTCTCCTCTCCTGAACTTTACTAACTTATTAGTCTAGCACTTTACCAGACTTCTTGTAGCAATTATTGTAGCACACAAAAAGCACTAAACGTTCTACAAGGAAACAGCTCAAGTACTTATTATTAATGCCCACCCCTCCAGGCATGTCTAAAGGTCAGTTCCATATGCTTTATCCTATTAACTGGGTGACTTGGGCATCCTGAGACAATGTAGCAACTGCATCATGTACAACCCTCTCCTCTTACCTCCCAACACTCAGACTTGTGAGAGATTCACTTAATTATCCAAACTGAAAGCCACACACTCGCCAGCCAAGACCAGAATAGCTGGTCAAGAGGAGAAGGTCAACACTTGCACCACACCACATGGAACACATAGCTCTCCAGAACAAACACAAGCACTACCTTCACATAAAAACACAAACCACACACCCACCTTCGTGGAGGCTCTCAATAAAAATCTACCCAAACAGCAGAGACCTCCAAGGCAGACCACCACAACACAACACTAATCACGAGACACATGACTCTCCTAAACAGAGTGCCGCTCAATCAAAGCCCCTAAGGCATAATAGCACACCCAATACACTAGTCATAGGTGACTTGATTGTGAGGCACACTGATGTCCCACTCACTTTGTTGAATAAGGAGAAAGTAACAGTCAGCTGCCTGTCAGGTGTCAGGATCCACCACATAATGCATGCACTCAGGTCCCTCAACAACAGGGACAAATATGACTCTGTCATTGTACATGTGGGTATGAATGACCTGAAACATATCTCCCTTTACTACATGAAAAGAGACATAGAGGAGCTTTCGGATTATGTAGCCCAGACGTGTATGACCCTAGCCCTGAGCAGCATCTTACCATCACCCAGAATGATACCACAGTACAAGCAGAAAATGATTGATTTCAACAATTGGCTAAGTTTCTGGTGTCATTCTAAGGGGATCCAGTATCTGTCTGCCTGAGATGGCATGATTGATAGACCTCGATGCTTTGCCAGAGATGGCCTGCATCTGTCACCCCTGGGCTTCTGGATACTGGCCAAGGCTCTTGCCACCCCTATAGTGCCTTTTTAGGCAGTGTTTCAAAGACCAAATTACCACTGTAACAGCTACAAACAAATGCAATCTGAGGGTCATGCTGTTCAACGCTAGAAGTCTAAATCTCAAAATGCACTCGCTCGAAGCACTCCTTAAAATGGAAAACATCGACGTTTGTGCTGTAACAGTGACCTGGTTCAAGGCAGCAGAAAGCACTCTTGCACTACCAGGCTATAATTCATTCCACACCTTTCGGCTCCAGAACTTGGACTGAAGCTCCAAAGGCGGTGGTGTTTCCATATTCATAAAGGATGCGCACACCTCCAGACTGGTAGCCCAACATAACGCATCAGAGATACTTCAGGTGCAGCTAACATTGGGTAAGATAGTGATTCAGGTCATAGCCTGCTATAGGTCTCCAACCACGTCCCAAGACTCACACTCAATGTTCCTAAGAACCCTGGAGAATATTAGAGCCCAACCTAACACTGTCATACTGGGTGACTTCAACTACCCCTCCATTAATTGGGAAAGCTACTCATGTACAAATAGACATTTCCTGGAGTTCATTAATTTCAATGCCTTGGACCAGCTCGTTCTTATCCCCACTAGAGGTAGCAACATCCTTGACCTGGTCTTCCCTGGTTAGATCCGACCACGAACTAATCACCTTGGAAATCCACATCCCTTCCAGCCCCCGCAAAGGAAACTACCATGAAAAACTTCTCCAAAGCTTACTTTGGGCTCCTAAAAACAGATGTAGATAACTTCACGGCACTCATGCAAATGGAGAATAGTTGCATGACCGCATAATCATACACCAATGCACTGCACGGACATGTACACAAATGCATGGATCTCACCGTACCCAATAGAACCAAGATGCTCTCCTCCAAGAAAAGGAAGCCAATCTGGTGGTCCCCTGCCATAAACAAACTCTACAACAAAAGATGGAAACCGATGTGGAATAAGGTGAAGTCCCAAGACTGGAAAAACTCCCTAATCAGCCTCAACAAAAAGTTGAGATCCCTCATCAAATCCTCTAAAGCTAGCTATAAAAACAGAATTGCAACATATAGTAAAGACACCCACAAGGCCTTCTATAGTTATGTAAAGAATCTCCATGGCAATACCCAGATTTGCTCTGAGCTACTGCAGAATGGTAGCTCCTATACCGAGCCAACAGATATTGCCAATATACCGGCCGACCGATTGAGTGCCAACTTTACCCCTCCCCCCCAAAGGACCAATCACAATACCAATAGATTGCCAGGCACCCAGTATTACTGCTGCACAGGTTAAAACAGCACTGTCCAAGGCCAAGAATACGGCTTCTATGGGACCCGACAATATCCCTGGCTGTGTTCTGCATGAACTACAGAGTGAACTGGCACATCATCTGTGTGCTCTGTTCAGTCGCAGACTCATCTCAGGTTTTGTCCCTACTGAATGACACACTGCTATAGTCACCCCTCTCCACAAAGGAGGAGCGACTACAGACCCTGGGAACTATCGCCCCATTAGCCTGACAAGTCGGATATGCAAAGCTATGGAACACATCATCATGGACCTAATAAACAAGGATATAGGGAATCTCCAAACACTGGATCTCACACAGTTTGGTTTTGTGAAGGTTAGATTATGCCTGCTCAACTTGGTTGACTTCTTTGAGTCAGTCACCAGAGCTGTGGATGAAGGCAAGGTGGTTCATACAGCCTACCTTGATCTGGCCAAGACCTTTGATACCATTCCCCACTCAGGAATCATAGAAAAACTCACTAAGCTAGGCATCAACCCCTATTTCACTAGGTGGGTTGCAAACTGATTTGACAGATAGAACCCACAGTGTGAAAGTAGCTGACTCCAAGTCAGACTGCTGACCAGTCGCGAGTGGAGTTCCACAGGGTTCGGTCCTGGGTCCTCTCCTGTATGGTATCTACTTTACTCTGAAGTCTAGGCGAACACAAAGGAACTCTGGCTGACAAAGTTCACAGAGGATTGCAAATTGTGAGCTATTATTAACTCCGTGTTATAAGAGATCTGGGAACACAGGTTGACAGCAACCTCTCTTTTGATCACCACATTGCTACTGTGGTCAGAAAGTCCTTCTATGTGGCACATCTCATCACCAAGGGTTTTGCATCCAGGAAGAAAGAGGTCATTGTCTCCCTCTACTCTTCCCTCATTAGGCCAATCATCGAGTAAAATGCCCGATTTGGCATGTGCCCCACTAGACACCTGCAACAACTAGAGAGGCCGCAAATGTACCTCACAAAGAGGATCCTAGGCCTTAAACACTTGTCCTATATGGACAGACTCAAAAGAACTCCAACTATTCCCTGTCTCATATCACCTACTTAGAGGAGATCTCTGCTTGACTTACAAAGCCATGTCTGACCCAGCTCTGTTAGAAATGGTACATCTAAAAAATCCCAATTCCTCTGCACCACATGCTCCAGAGACCTTAACCTCATTACCACAATCAACAGAACATGCTGGAGGGACAGGATCATAACCTAGAGACTGCCCATTCTATGGAACAGACTTCCTACACATGTCAATCAGAACACCTCGCTGACCCTCTTCAAGAGAAATCTTGATGAGTGGATGGGAAATAGAAAATTCCCCCTGGGGATAACTCCAGTGGCTCTCCTCAACAGAGGCACTGGGAACTAAGGTCGGGTGGCACGATGCCAGGGTAATCCTATGAGCCAGGCTTGTAAAGGGCCCAGGGCCATTAGCGTACTACATACCTATGAACCTATTTAGCTAGACACATTGCAGAAATGTAGATCACTGTATTGCAAGGCACACTGCAGAAATGTAGGTCACTGTTTAGCTAGGCATGCTGCACAAAAGACGATGCATAGCTAGACACACTGAAGAAATATAGATCAATGTCTACCTAAGCATGTTGCACTCATGAAAATTCTTGTATCGCTAGGCACACGGCACACATAAAGATCACAGTATAGCTAGGTACACCTGCACAAATCTAAATTGCTGTGAGTCACGTGTATACTTTTCAATAAAATAATTTAGACTGCTTAAATTTAAACAACACTACATGATCGCAACAGTTCTTGCACTGCAAAAAACAAAAGCAGCTGACGTGAATGCTACGTTCCTGTTAACATTTCTTATCTGATTTTGAGTTACAAGACTGAAACTTATTACAGCACTTGTGGTGAATTAGATGTGTTCCATACCTATAAAATTATAAAGTTTAATTTTCAAGGAATTCAGGATATGACTGTTGATCAGCTTACTTTGTAACAAATTCCACACCACAGTTATCTAATAGCATCTAAATTTAATGGAATTGATTTTACACAGAAAATGACCGAATGATGCAGGCAGTGTTTATTCATTCCTTTCATTCAGCAGATAATGCTTTAAAAAAGCAAACATAGTGAATGGGTATGTAGGCATGCCTGCTTTCTTTAGAATTAAACCTAGTAAAGAGGTAAGTTACAGATGTATATTTCATACGAGTCATATTCATTCCTTTAGTAAATTTTCTTCACATTATTTCACTTGCTTTGGTAAGCTGATTCCACAATGGAAGCAAGCTGTTTGAAATGTGATCTCAATGAGAGAGAGTAGAAAAGCAGTTTCAAACGAGTGCCAAGAATTCACATACTTTAGTATGTACTAATTATAATGCAGCAAATCCTGATTATGTTGTTAACGTGAGTCTTGGAAAATAGCTCGTTATTGATCTAATATACATTAATTATAGTATAGTTCCTTATGTGAACTAATGTATATTAATTATAATACAGAAAAGCATGGCATCTTAGTATTTATCTGTAACTAGCTCCCTCTGTTGCTTATCTTTGGGCCGTTATAAATTGCAAATGCTATTTGTCACTGAAACCAAACCTGGTATTGCAACAAATCTGTACTTTACATGGATTGCAATAAGCTATTTATCAGATTTTCATGGAAAAGAGAGATAAAGGAAAAAAATATATTTACCTGTCAAACTAAAGTGAGACAATACAAAATCAGCCATTTCAAATGATTTAGTTTATTATGGCTTTATAAGAAAAATAAGGGAAAAAATTGAGCCCCGTCCCAAACAAGCACAGAGAACATCAACATAGAGAGTTTTGGAATCAGCAGTCAGTATTTCTTGCACATGTAGCTCACAAGACTGTTGTTCCCCCAACAGACTGGTGCACTAAGTTTTTCATGCCTCCCAGAGCATTCCATGGGGCTCCCTCATTAAAAGACATGTAGTAGATCTAGGTATATATGTCCCATCTTGTCATCAAAAAAAATCACCTTACGTTGCTTCACACTTTTCCTCTTGGTGCATTGCATGAAAAGGAATCATGGCAATTTGAAATTTAGTGATTCTCTCATTCAACCTGCCAACAGATATTGGGGGATGATAACTTTATCTGCCCAGCAAGCAAGGCCTTGAACATTAACAAATGCTGAACAAGTTTATCATGTCTGCAAACTCTTTGACAGAGAAGGAAAAACTGCTTTGAGAATATTCAAATCTGAGTAGGGTAAGTTTTCTAGCCTCCAAAGCCAATTCCTAAACCTATATTACCAGCTTTTCAAATAGATATCCTTTTTCTGCACCAACAGACAAGATAAAAATCACTGTTACTTGTGAAGACACAGAAGAAGGGCTATACATCTTACAGGAGATTTAGTTGAGGTCATCATTCATCATCAACCCCCCCTTTTCCCATTTTCTACATGGGGCCAGGTTTTCGTGTCAACTGTTGCTATTTTTCTCAATTAAATGCCACTCTCCACCTTCTTTGACATTCATGCCTTACTGCCATAGGTCTTCTCTTACACAATCCATCCATCTCTTTGCTGGATGCTCTCATTTCCTCTTGCTCACTCCTATTGGTCCCAAATCTTCTTCACCAGCTCGTCTTCTGCCTTTCTCCACATGTGCTCAAACCATCACAATATGTTCTCTTTGACCTTCTCTGTAACTGGAACTACTTGTACTTCTGCTCTGATGTCCTCATTTCTTCATCTGTCTCACAGTGTGCATTCTGCCAGCTGTTTCAGGCACTTCATCTCCATCACCTCTAGCTTCTTTAACTCTTATGCCTTCACTGGCCAGGTTTCTGTAGCATACAGTAGTACTAGTCACACCACTGTTTTACATACCTTACTTTTCAGCTTCTTTGATATTTGTAGATCAGTGTGTGTGTGTATATCTTTAAGAAGCTATCTAAGGGCTTGCACAAGTGTATAAATAACAAGTACGTGCAAGCCTGACAGTCATTTTGTAGTAAGCTGTTGAGATGTAAGTATGGATGTCTGTAAGGTCTGTCAGTTAATCAATTCATTTATATTTTAAGATGCTGGTATCCATCCTGATTTGTTTCTATGTAATAAAGCATCTAAATGAACTACTTCACCCGTTTGTCTTCTATGTTAGAGAGAGACGAGCGACAGTATTCTTCTTTCGTACACTACCCCTGACACTCTGTGCCAACCCCTTTGATTCTTGCTTTTACCTCCTCGTTTCAGTCTTCCCTTCTCCTCAGCCACCCATCCAGAGAGTACATAAAGCTATTAACTTACTCCACTTTTTTCCCTTCTATCTCAATTCTCAGCTTTTTCTGATTTGCCTCATTTGCTCTCATTACAACTGTCTTATTTGTACTCAGCTTCATTCCATGTGCCTTCAGTTTTACATTCCATTCACCTATCCTTTGCTGAAGTCCTTGCTCACAGTCTGCCTGTAATGGCAACTTTGTTGATCTGTCCCCTTTAACCTGGTTGCTAATGTAGTTCATCACCAGTATGAACAGCAGTGGGCTCAGAGCTGAACCCTGCTGCACACCCATTCCCACTGGGTACCTGTCTGACACCAATTGTACTTGAGTCATTTGGTCCTTGTACATAGCCAGCACTAACTCTAACAATGTGACTTTCAACCACTGTAGGACTGTCTAAATCAGCTTTCTTGGTACCTCGTCATATACCTTCTCCATGTCAAGGCATGCCCAGTTGGACTCTTTTGTCATCTCTAGTTTCTTCCCAACTATCTGTTTCACTGCAAACACTGAGCTGGTTGTGCTGCATCCTAATCTGAACTGGACTGGACTGTGCAATGGAGGAAAAGCCCTTAAGTATTATGCCAACTGCTTTCTATATACAGTGAGGCGCCCAATATGAAAAGTTGATGCATAAGGTGGGTGAGTCAAACTTGTCAAACCAGACATCTGCCAAAACAACAACTGATCTCATGAAAAAAAAAACATTTTTTTTCCAGGAGGGATAAAACTCCCTTCAACTCCCCCATCATTCCCTACTGAAATATACTAATTTCATATTTGTGTACCCATAAGGTAAATGGAACAACCCTGCAAAAAAAAAAAAAAAAACACTGACAAAACTGTAGTTTCACAATGCATCCAAAAATACAAAAACATTCATGGGGTAGTGAGGGTAGTGGTTTCAGGGAGCTGTGATCAGAGAGATTGCATTCATTAAATGGTACATCTGCCAGACATGTGAGTCTAAAACAATGGCAGGATACATCTAAAAGGTTCTCCTAGAATTAGTAATCGAATGTATTTAGCCCCTCACTGAACTGGATAAGTCTCTTACTGAAGTCAGGCAGTGCTGGATGTCTTAGGTTTTGACTTGCACATCACACCTGCCTATGTAATACTGCACCCCTATCTAGCCTTAAGAGGTAAATAATCAGGAGAAGGCCAAGAAGTTTGAGTATTGTAGTCTCTTTTAGGGAGAATGGTAATCTGTTTTCTTTATTTATTAACCCTGGTTAACAAACAGAAGGACAGTAGTAGGGACCTTCCCTTTAGAAGTGGGATGTGATACTGACAGAGAGTTGAGGCAAATATATGCTTGCTGTACTTAAATCACTGGGCATCTTTATTCATTGAGGAAAAAGGAAGGACTGGGAACATACTACCTGTCACTGTCTCCCTGTCTCACATCAGGCCCTTAATGTGGATGGTAGGAACCTCAGAATCCCAGGCCACTAGGTAATACCAGCTGATATTGGGATGACTGGGCTGAACATGTCTATGTGAGGGAGACTGCTGATGATGTCACGAACACAGAAAATAATCTGTTAAAATATTACAACAAAGGACAAAGTGGATATGAGAAACTTAAAGGAAGAAGACTAAAGAACATGTGCTTATGGCACCCAAAGCTATAAAGTATTTCCAAGATGTTATATTAAACCACTTTGCAAGCACACATGAAGTAATGAAAGGAAAAGTGGACAATGAATCTAGGTAGGCCAACATAAAATGTCAGTAAAAAAGTTTATCGGTTACCATAGTGATATTGACAACGTGAAGTATGAAATCTTGATAGGAAGAGGAACACATTGCACATCCTCTTGTGAGAACTGTATCTCTTACCAGTCTTTCATACACAGTGATATTAATTAAGTTTATAGCACAGTTTGAGACATTTGTAATCTATGCTCTACCCCAGGTGACAAATCATGCTTCACTAACTCCTTTCATTGTTCACCAGATCTTCTGAACCCACATTAGACTCCTCTGGGCTCAACTCTACCCACAACTAAGGCTGGTGCAGAGCCGTACTGCTGCTGGGTAATTTACCCTACTGCTACCACCCTGTAGCAGCCTTACAAGCTCTGCAATGGCTGCCTTTGGGAAAGGCATGCTTGCTTTCATGAATATGTAACTTCCTGACCAAGCAGTACACCACTTGCTGTGCAGAGCTTACAAGGCTGTTAATGTTGCTATTGCAGCAAATCTAGACTGTCCCCCCAAGCCTTGGGGAGCTGGCATTGGCCACTCATCTCCCATCCTCCCCTGTCCAAACTCTCCAGCATCAGGGCTGTTAGTTGAGCACATGTCATCTTGTGCAAAGTCATAGCTTTATCACTCTGAGTTGTCCACGTGTCATCTGAGGAACAGTCATGGCTTTATCATTCTAAGTTGTACACATCACCTGGGGCACAGTCATGGCTTTATCACTCTGAGTTGAACACATGCCATCTGAGGCACATTCATGGCTTTATCACTTTGAGTCAAACATGTCATCTGGGTCACAGTCATGGCTTTATCTCTCTGAGTCGAACCTATGTAATCTGGGTCACAGTCATGGCTTTATCAATCTGAGTCTAACCCATGTCATCTGGGGCACAGTTATGGCTTTATCACTCTGAGTTGTGCACGGTCATGGCTTTATCACTCTGAGTTGTGCACAGTCATGGCTTTATCACTCTGAGTTGTGCACATGTCATTTGAGGCACAGTCATGGCTTTATCACTCTGAGTCAAACCCATGTCATCTGGGGCACAGATATGGCTTTATCACTCTGAGTTGTGCACGGTCATGGCTTTATCACTCTGAGTTGTGCACAGTCATGGCTTTATCACTCTGAGTTGTGCACATGTCATTTGGGGCACAGTCATGGCTTTATCACTCTGAGTCGAACATGTCATTTGGGGCACAGACATAGCTTTATCACTCTGAGTTGAACGCATGCCATCTGAGGCACATTCATGGCTTTATTACTCTGAGTCGAACATGTCAGCTGAGGCACAGTCATGGCTTTAGCACGTTGCACCCTTTCATGCTTTTAGGTTTTGAGATTAGAATTAGCAGTATGAGCATTTTATGTTCTGGTAAATTAGCAGTATGAGCATTTTATGTTCTGGTAAATTAGAGTGCCAAGAAGCCTAGTCTTTTACATGAACAATGCATCTCATCATTTGATAAGGAATTGGTAGCAACCTTTTAAGCAAATTATAATTTTTCTTGTGTATTTCAGGATATTTTGATGTTTCTTTTTATTCTTTGTGATTTTAAAGCTGTGCTTAAACTATTGCTTGCATTATTGTAACTTAAATACTGTTTTGGATGTCCAGCTCCTTTACTCTACTGTCTGTTCTTGCAGCTTCATCTAGTCCCGTTTCTTTGTCATTCTTCTCCTCATCCCTGCCTTTCTCCTTTGAATGACCAGAACTCTACCACCTCTCCTTTCTGCAGTCATTGTAACAGTTTTGTAACAATTTCATGTTGTCATCTTAACCAAAAATTGCCAAGGCTAAAATATAGAGGTTATTAAATAACAGTGTTATCAGACAGTATTACTTGGTATCAAACTTGAAATATAAATCTCTTTTAGAGAAATGTTTGGTCTATAACAGTGTGACAAGTCACTTCATAATGAGCATATTCTGCAACTAGTTCATTTAATACTGTAATCACTATGAATACAACAGTAACCATTAACAATACATTTCTCTTAATATAAAACTGCATGCAAAAATAAAATAAAATAAAATAAAAATAAAAGTCAAACTCCATACTGAGTTGCTGGCACATAAGTCTCACAACAGAATGAAAACTATGTCCTTAACTTCTATTTTGGAGAAAAAGGGGAAGGTAAGTTTAAATGTTAGGAAAGGTAAGGAAGTAGACAGTGATCAGTCAGAAAGTTGAGAGAAATAACAAACTGTTGTGGCATAGAGGAATAAAGTATTAACTGGGACTCAATTGACCCTTGTTTGATGAGTGGGAATTATTGCTGGACAGAACCAAGTGGGAAGGATAAGTGTGAGTGGCACATGTCTTGCCCATCCTGGGGTGAGGGGAAAAAGCTTGGCTCTCTACCTGGTGGGAGCTCTAGATGGTACATTCCATGAAGTCCAGGCCAAATGGACCACCTGCTATGGTATAGCCACATAGGCAGAGGGAATTTGTTCATGGAAGCGTATGTGCTCCTTCCCTGAGGACTATCCGTTTTAGTATCCCTTGGATGCTGCCAAGGGGTGTTAGGAGCTCCTGGGCTGGGAGGGGAGACCATGATGCCTGCCTGGATGATGGCTCCATGATCTACAGCACTAGCATACCTTGGAAATGTGTTAGGAGATCCTGGCTGCGAAGGAGGAACATGATGCCTACCTGGATGATGGTTTAATGATTGACTTTTGTCTCATGGTGGAGTGAATGAGTAACTGCTTCTTGCCCCTGGCAGGAATGAATGGGTTACATAGATCACAGACAGATGATGGTCAACAGGCAAAAGGAAGGAAATAAGAAGCAGACCACAGACAGAACCAAAAAAAAATTACTAGCAACTGTCATCCAGTGGAAAATCATTCCTGGGTGGTTTCATCCAAAATAGAATGCAGATTTCACCAGAATAACATTTTAATAGCATAGTCAGTTTAAATGTTCTTGTTAAAACTGATGTCACTAATTAGTTATACAAGAAGGTTACATGAGAAAGAACAACACACATTCACACCTCTCAATAGTCCTGATATTCACAGAATATCCAGATATTTGCTTCATATTTTTGGTCTGTTACTAATAAAATGTGTGTTTTATCTGACAAATCACTAAGGATTAATGTCTCTAAATAGTGGCGTACATTTCAGTTTCAGATTTTATATACTTCAAGAAATGCATGATAACACAAATCCTATTATTCTAGCAAGTTTCTAAGTTTAGAAGAGCTGCATTTAAAATCTGTCCCTGTTTTGGGGTCTCCCCCCCATTAGGCTTTGTCCAAATTTCTTGTGCTAAGAAGTTGAGTAGTATCTCTCTCTCTCACACACACACACACACACACACACACACACACACACACACACACACACACACACGCACACACACCAACCCTCTGTAAAAGAAAAGTAATGTTAAAAATATATAAAATATGAAAAACAATGTTAATAATTTTATAGAAATATAAAGTTTGAAAATGCTTCCAAAAGGGAAAACCAGCTATTCAAATTTAAGAGCATATACAAATCAAATAAATTATTTTAATGTTACACAATACAAATAAAACAAAGTACTACTTAAACAACAGAATACCAATAAATATTAAAATAATGCTAAATATTCAGGAATTTTACCCAAAGTAAAACTGCTCTATGTAGTTATACGGAAACAGACTGAGGCTGAAAAATTACCAAATGTAAGCTGCACTATAACCTTATATTCAAATTGTTAGGATTGCATACTGTAACCTTAAACATGTACAAAATGAAACTTTTGAATTGAATGAGAATTTTAAGTGTTAAGTTTTAAATTGTCCTGCATAAAGAGACCTGCTGTTGTATTTTCAGGCATTTTTTGCTGCATTTTCTCTGTTACTAGACCAAAGGACATCAGGGAAGTGTACTTTTATTTAATCCATTTTATCCATGTGTTTTAAAAATGCATTTGCTGCTAATTGTGCCACAGTTTTGTTGGTTTGGGTCATTTTTTTTACTTTTTATATTGAAAGCAGAAAACTGAAAGGATTCTGTGTATTTTGCTTGCTCTGGGATAACTTATTTTTTTTCTTATCAGTTGTGACATTTAAATATAGCTTTTAAACTGTGCTCTCTACCAAGGCCTACTGGTCTATTTTACCAGGATGTTATCTACTTTATTTTCTTGCTATTGGATTGACCAGTTCTAACTACATTTTATCTTGTGTTGTTACTATTTCTAAAGATATCACAGAGCTGTTTTTTTTTAATTTAATCCAATTCCATCAATGTATCTTTAAAGTGCATTTACTGCTAATCTGTTAGTATTGTTTATTGTACTAGGGTTTTGTTTATTTGGAACATGTTTTGGCTTTTTATAGATGGAATAGAAAGTTACTGGTATTCCTGATGTTCTATTTGCTTCAGGCTTAATTTACAGCTATTTTTCTGATTGGCTATGACTTCTGAGAATAACTTTAAATTATGAGGCATAGCAAGGCCTACTGCTCTATTTGGCTGGGCTGCTGTGTGCTGCATTTCCCCACTGCACACTACTAGTGGATTGACTAATTCTAAGCGAATCTGACCTTGCTATACAGTATGCAGCAGGGGGACATGTTGCACTGTAATAGGCTCAGTGGGTTTGTTTGAACGTGCTTGTAACTGTTATCTAGCATTCCCTCCCTCCATTCAGTTTGGTCCCACTTCTAGTTTGCACAGTGGTTAAAGGTTGCCACCATTGCAACAGCTAGGGTCTAATCTGTGCTGAACAGTACACGACTGCTGATTGCTTACCGCAACTCCTTTTTGGTCCGGCTCATCTGCATTGCCCTGAGCACTGTCACAGCTGTTTATGTATAATCAGTTTTTGTTGGCCCCCAGGACAGTTGTTCATGTTTTGCAGTTCATTTAACAGTTGCTTGTTGCTCCTAATCACCCATTAACAGCTTTTGGTATTCCTAGTTTCCTTGCACTTAGGCCAGTTTAGTAAAGGTAGCTATATTTGTTTGAATTTATTTATTGGCTGTTGAGTTTGCTGAACTCCAGTATCAGTCAATGAGTGGTACCTGAGCTCTTTAAAACATAATATTTTGTGGCACACAAGCCAACTTCTCTTCAGTTTGTCAGTAGAATCCAACTTTAAAGTGTGCAATGAATGGCATTTGAGCCAGCCTGCAGCCATAACTCGGATGGCATATCAGCCTACTCTTCTTCAATATGCCATGTATAATTGTAGCTACCTGTTCAATCCTCATATTACTGTTATGATACTAAACTTGAATAGTGCTCTCTTGCTACTGTAATTGTGCATTGTACCAATCTGTAACTGTGTACTACTCTTCAGTCATAGGGTGTGCAATTTATAGCACATGTTCAGTTCTTTTGCTATTGTTTATTACACTGAATTTGTGTATTGTCCTCTTATTTCTGCAGTTGAATGATGTACCAAACTATAGTTGTGTACTACACTCAGGTTAGACTGCATTACACATTTTCCGAGCTACGATGCAGTAGTTTTTATATCCATGTTAACACATCTTTGCTTCACCAAGTACATCTCCTCCATGGCATGGTTTATCTCCCTAACATATCTTCTATGACTCTTGACTAAATTGGTTCAGTGCAGCATTCTTGCTTTTGGTAATTCGGCCCACCTTGCATACGTGGAAGTCCATCCTCATTGCACTCCGTATTCTGAGACAATGTAGAAACTCCATCAACCATCTACTACTAGATCAGTGGATCAGATTATCTATATAATGCAAGACAAATTGCACTAACAGTTCAACTTTAATGTTAAAAAATGGTGCCATGGCAGAGCCTTGGGGGGGCAAGTATCGCCTCAAGGCTTTAATCAACAGCCAAGGTTTTCTACATTCATTTTTTTTAGGTGTTGCTGCCTTTTGTCGCACATTACTTTTTGCATTTTAGTCTTGTTGAAATTACCCATATAACAAAGAGGCTAGCCTTTCACCTACAGAGTTGGTCAGTAAGTAGCACAAACTCACCCATACCTCCATGATATCAATATGAAATGGAGGAAATACTTTGGCCCAAAGTGAAATCCCACCCTCACCTAGAATAATATTTAGATACAGACTATCTTTAACAGTTGACTACTTGGTATCATTCTTAGGGGTTCAAGTGTATGTCAGCTTGGGAAAAGATAACTGACATCCCAAGTTGCTGTGCCAAGGATAGCCTGCACCTTTCATTCCAAGGCTTCTGTATACTATACGAAACATTTGCTATCTCCAAAGTGTTTTTTTCTATGCAAAGGACACATTCTAGATTTTCCAACATAAAAATGTCTACAATAAATTGCAATCCAGACCACAGGATTGCTCTGCTTTATGTCAGAAGTCTTAACAGCAATTTGCCAGATTGTGAGACTATCCTACAGCTTGAACACATCCATATCTATATTGTAACAGAGGCATGTTTTAAATGTAAAGACAACATTCCCTTTTTACCTGGTTTCAAAGCCTGTCACACTTTAAGACTTCCTGGAAAATGCAAGGGAGTATCAATATTTGTGGGAGACCAAGTTAGACAGATTCCCAATGACCCACAGACAGAAATTACTGCACTTCAATTTACCCTAAACAAGAAAAATTATTACTATATTGCCTATTTTTAATTTCTCCAAATCTTTTGGGTTTCTAATACCATGACGTGAATGGACCCCATTCCTAAGTCAAAGCACAATTAAAGTTCATGAAATTAGTATTGTTTCACTCTTTGATGTCAGCCAGAAGTGCTCTTTGCAGCACCCACAATATGCCCAGTAATGACTCCTTCTGCAATTCATATGGAGTTACATGCATTGGTAACATATCTAAATACAATTGTAGATTCTTTTTTATTAGACCCATTGCTCCTACTACTATTGGAACTGTCTGAGTATATTTCTTTCACATTGCTCTTGTTTCTGCCTGCAAATCCTGATATTTTATGCCTTTGTGTCTCTCTGTATGCAAAACACTGTAGTCACCGGGTGTGATTTTAATGATCAATGCCACTTTTGTCTTCTTTTCCTGGACCACTATATCCGGTTTTCTAGCATCTATCTTTTGAACTGTTGGTAATGGATGATCGCATGTGATGTAAAATTCATCATTTTCTATGATGCTTTGTGGCTCATGTTTCCAGTGTTTTTCAGCCATTTCAGTACCATAATGTTTGCTTAATCCCCAGTGCAACAATCTTGCCACATTATAATGCCTTTCAGTATACAGTCTTTCTGCCATTAGTATGTCACAACCAGCAACCAGGTGTGTGACTGTTTCCAATTCAGTTTTACAAAACCTACATTTTGTTTCTCCCACATATTCAATGGACTTTGTAAACCAACATGTACACAGCCCACTATCTTGGGCCAGCAATATTAACCTTTCATCTCTTTGTTTAAGTTTGCCTCTCCTTAACCATTCCTGTGTTCATTCATGATCAACATGAGGTTCTTCCAGAAGTTTTCTATACTTGCAACTATATTTATGCATTTTCCACATTTCTTGCCTTCTCATCTGGCCCTTCATCTTATATTCTTTCTTTTGTTTTTTTGGCACATTCAGTTGCTGCCTGATTTTTATCTACTTCTGGTTTGATTTCCATTCCTGCTTGACGCTGATATGCTTCTGCTAGATTAGGCAGAGAAGTCATCTTAGATTTATTCTCCTCCTGTTTCAAAACTTTCACTACATTTGGGTCTTGTGAGGTCAGCAGATATGTGCGGAGTCCCATGATTGCAGATATGTACATGTAATCAATGTCAAGGAGGCCCATCCCTCCTTCAGAACGGGGAATATATAATCTTGATATGCACTGATTTTTATAAATCATTTGGTGAGAATGAAGCATCCTTCTTGTTTTCCTATCTAATCTATCCAACATGTTTTGGGGCCAGTCAATCGCTCCAAAACTGTAAGTTAGGACAGGAAGAGCAAATTAGTTTATAGCTTGGATTTTGTTCCTAGATGTCAACTCTGTTTTCAGGATTAATTTGTCTTCTAAAGTATTCATTGCTAAATTTTATTCGCATTTGTTGATGTTTTATCATTGATCCTTCATCAATTCCCAACTATTTATACACTCCCTCTTGCTCAAGTTCTTTTATATTACATTCTGATGTTTTCCTGGTGCTGCAGTTTTCCTGCTTTAAAGGTTACTTTGCACCTTTATCAAAACCAAATGACATTCTTATATCATCTGAAAAAGTTTTGACAACTTGCAGTTGTGCTTTCAGTTCCTCATTTGATGAGCTATACAGTTTTAAATCATCAACAAAGAGAACATGAGAAGTCTTTATACTTTGTTGTTTTCTAGGAGCCATGGCATAATCTAAGTAGACAGCTTAATGGGTTAAGGGCAAGGCAGAATAGCAGCTTTGACAGAGAGTCACCCTGGAATATCCCCCTTTGAAGTTTTATCTCTGGGATAATAATTTGTCCTTTATCATGCCTTAATTGCAAAGTGGTCTGCCACTGCTTCATGGTCAATGTAATATAGTCGATCAGTGTAGGGTGTATCTTACACATTTTAAGCACTCTTTTATCCATGAATGTGGGATACTATCAAATGCTTTTTTGTAGTCAGTCCATGCCATGCTTAGATTCTTCCCACTTTTACAGTTCTCCACTATAACTTTATTTAACAACAAATGATCCTTTGTTCCATATGACTTTCTTTGATTGCCCTTTTGTTCTACTGCCATAATTGAGTTTTCTTCTAAATGACAATAAGTTATGTTGACATCAATTCCCATGTATAGTTCATACATCATTGGAAGGCAAGTTATCGGTCTATAATTTTGAGGGTAGCTGGCAGATTCACCCTTAAGTAGGAGGATTTTTTTTCTGTTGTTAGCCAGGTTGGTGTCTGTTCGGTGTGTGCATATAAATAGTTCTTACTCATGGCTAAATCTTCATACGGAGATGCTAATACTTTTAGCCAAATGTTAGGTACTGCATCTGGGACTGGGATTTTCTTAACTTTGTTTCAACCTCTCTGGTTGTTACTTCATCCCATTTCATGTCCTGTATCTTTAAACTTATTATTTTTTTCTTTTACTTCTTCTATCCATTTAGCATCTCTATTATGTTCCACAGGATCTTCAGAGATACTTCTCCAAAATGTATTTATTTCTTCTTTTTTGGCGGTCTTTCAATTCCTATTACCTTGTTTCAAAATTCTCTATAAAACATTTTTGGGTCATCAATAAATTGTTTATTTTGTACTTTTCCTTTATATTTTCTGCATATCTTCAAAGTTTTTCCGTATGTGCTGAGATTTTTAGTTTATTTGCAATAGTGCTTGATGGATCCTGATCTGTTCTAATATTGTGTATTGCCTTTATCATGTCTATCTTTCTTAGTATTTTTGTTGATCTGTTTCCTCTTCTGTATTTCTCTAACAGTGACACTTCTTGTCTTAACTGCTTTATAGTTTCTCTATTCGATATTTCCATGATGGTATTCAATTTCTCCCCTTCCTTTCCCTCACTACACTGTGTTCTTGTTGTAGAACTTTATCTGTTATTAATTTAGCTGCACAGTAATTTATCAACTTTTCTTCTGTTATATCGGATGGAACTCTATGGACAGTCCTAATTACTGTGTTCATTTGTTTCATCAAACTTCTGACTTTTTGAGTTTTATTGAACTTCTGCAGTCTATTTCTTTTGTTGATCTTAATCTATGTCTATTAAATCAAGCAACTCTTCTCTTAACTAATTTTCTTCTAAAGTGAGGGCACATTTTTATGTTTTCCACTTTCTGTGGGCATTCTACAGAAAGTTCTATAATATCTTCCTATGGCACATTCTCTTCAATTTCATCCTGTGCCATCAGTTGCTCTGTCATATGGGAACTCACTGGTCTATCACTTCTCAACATTGACTGCATCAGAGTTCCACAGATTCCTGTTCCTTCCCTTGCTGTCCAGCTTCAAGTGAACATTTATACTGGTTTCCTGCGAAAGGCTCCAAAATATCTTCATATGGCACCAGACCAATTACTTCCCATTCCATTGGTTTCCCCTTAATTTGGATATCAACTATCCTGTTGTGGTGCTTTCTGAATTAGATTTCCTACACTGAATCCTTCATTTTGCAGGTACTCCATAACCTCAGTTTCTATTTCTTTAACTTCTCCATTACTAATTGACTTTTCCTCTGTCTTCTTATTTTTTGTATTGTAAAGTTTGTCTTATTTTTTGTATTGTAAAGTTTTCTATGTCTGTATTCCTTTGCCTGCATTTCTCTTCAAATATCTTTGGTGCTGCTTTTTTGCATTGGTTAGTTTTGCTTTTTCTTTTCTTTTTCTTTCCCATGTCCATATTTCTTCTTCAGATGTTGCAAGATCTTCCTGCTTTTCCTTACTTTGGAGACTCACTCTATCATGCTGTGATGTAACCTGTGTTAGACCTTCTACATCAAACCCTTCACTTAGCAGGCACTCCATAACTTCAACTTCTATTTTTTTAACTTCTACTTTACTAATCTTCTTTTCCACATTCCATCTTTGTGATATTTTTTTTATTGTGAAATTTTCCATATCCGGATGTCTTTGCCTGTATTTCTCTTTGAATATCTTTGGGGCTGCTTTCTTTATATTGATTAATTTGTCTTTCTCCTTTGCATAAACATTATGCCATATCAAATCTGTTTTTCTTTCCCTATCCATATTTCTTTTTTATACTTTTCAAAACTCTAGGTTTTGTTGTTTATATTTTTGTACTTCCTCGGATGTTTCTTTTTCCAAACAGATCAAAGTTTCTTGATCTATATACTGTTTTTCACAAATCTGTTGTATTAATGAATACATTTTTTATTTGAAGTTTCTGACAGTTTTTCTTATGGTAGTATTTTTCTTTAATTTCTCTCTTAATCGTTTTGTATATCTCGTGTCTAGAAATTCTGGGCTTTTTGCATAATAGTAACAATACATAATTTATTTCTTATCCTCAATAGTCCATTTTATTGTTTTTATATCTCTTCTTTGGTCTATCAGTTTTTGTTATTTTTGTAGACTGCTACTTCATTCTACAACAGGGGGCCATCCTCCCTCTGGACCTAGCCTGGTCCCATTATAGGAATGTTTACATATTTTGAGGATTCTACACTGTCATCTTTTCCAGTCCTGGCACCAGTGTGCCTACCATGATTAGGCACTTTTTTATCCTGGGTCTTGTGTACCCAGCTATCTTTTTTAATTTTAAACCTACTTCTGTCCATGATATATGCAATATAAATACAGTCTGTATATCAATGTCTTCTTGGTGAGATTTTGTGAAAACAAGGTCGACCTCATGAAGGTACTCATCAAGACTTGAGAATGAATTCAGTTTCAGCAATACTACCCGTGCTTGCTGACTTAGTCACTGTTTTCTTGTGAGCATAATGGTGTGAGCAGTAAGAATAATAAAAACAAGAACAGTAATGAGCAAAGGTATCCTTTAACTTTTAATAAAAATAGTAAGGCAGTTAAAGATATTATAAGCAGGCATTGGCGCATCCTTACAGATATTCCAGAGCTGAGAAGCATGGTTTCATTGCACCCCAACTTTGGACATAAATGTAATGCCAATTTGAAACAGCTCCTGTGTTACAAAGAACAACCACAAACTTGTTTACGTATGAAGACAGTTAAAAAAGGCACCTATAGATGTGGTTGTTGTGTGTTTTGGAAATATATTAATGCAAGTAAGACATTCAAACATCCCTAACGTGGAAAATAATTTACAGTAAATGTATATGGCAATTGTAAATCTAAAAATGTGGTATATTTAGCAACTTGTGACCAATGTAATGTTTACTACATTGGCAAAAGAAATCTGAGACTTAATTATCTGTAGCCATATATCTGAAATTAAAAGGAAGATACTCACAAATGCACTTTATGAGCATTAAGCGGAGAGAGGAGCCAATCATGATTATAAGTTTTTAGTTTTAAGTATTATTCATAAGTCCCTGAGAGATGGGAGCATAGTACTTGCTACGGAAATGAATGGATATCAGTAGATTTTACACTTGAGAGCACATATTTCTCCTGTCTTGAATGGCTCTATTTCTTTAAAACCCTATTTAAGAGCATTGCAGAAGCAGGGTAATTAATTGCTGTGTCATGTGATTTTAAATTGTGTAAAAATGGCTGGTTTACAGTTGTGGTGTTATGCCTGAGGAAGCCATACTTGCAAAGGTTTGTACCTGCGTTTTAAAGTATTTTAGCATTTTAAAGTGTCTCATTAAAGCAGAGTTATTGTGTCCTGATTTGGTTCCAGTGTTTCTGTTATTTTACTCTTGGATTACTTGGAATTCCACTGGATTTTTCATTACTGGCTCTTGTTTCTACATTTGGATTTGTTTTGCAAGCCAGCAGTGAACATGAGCAGGGTTGGGACAATACCCTCTACAAGTAATACACTTGTTCGCCCACCATTCATGCTGAGTGATGTGATAGATGTTCTGAATAACCATCTAATAGGAATGCTTGATGTAAATATCTCTCCTAAAACTGCCCCAGATACTGATTCATTTGAACATTTTAAAAATAAGCCAAACCCATTTTGAAGACTTTTAGATAGCTGTTGATATTTGAGAAGCAGTATAAAACAAAATGTTTTAGTGGATGAGAATCACAGTGTCAGTTTTCCATATATGCATTTAGTTGCATTTATATAACATATTTTCCTCAGATCCATGTTAATTTAATTGCAGTCATTTGGCTGCACACAGTGCTGCAGGCCTACAGTGATCTTTTTGAACAATTACAATTCAGGTGTCTTATCCAAAGCACCATGCCTCATGTTACAGGCTGACATGTGTATCCAGTGCCGAGAGAGATATAGCTGTGTAGCAGTCACAACTTTGTCATCCAGACCAGTTCCGAAGTCATTTTTTCCTAACAGCAATTAAAAGGTCCATTTGCTGTGCATTTCTATTGACACACAGTACTGTTACCTTGTCTACTGATTTTCAGATGTGCAAGTTGACATTTCTCTGTAGTTTATAGCAGGATGGCTATGTGGTGTTGTCTCCAGGAAGAATGCATGGCAGAGGATGATCTTTTGCCAGATGTGGGCATCACAGGTACTTCCATGATGTCTTGCAAAGACATTTACAGTGATTCATTATACCTAGGCAGGCAGGTAATGACTGATATCCATTTACTCCTACATGCTACCAGGCCCAGTGAGGCATTACCACCAGAACTGATGCACCCCTATTACACATATCAACATTAGTAGACTTGTCAATATATGTAATACCTGCATGGTGGTGCCACATCTTCATGCAGCATGGAACAAAGTGTTACACTTGCCTGTCTGCTGCAGAGTGTAGGTGTTGCTTCCACTGTCTTGTCTTATGTCTTTTAGATACACACAGTGCCATCAATGTGCAGCTGCCATGTTCCTGTAGCCAGAATGATGTGGCCATTGTAATATCAGATGGGATGGTTCAGCCATTCTACACACTAAGGACTGGTTCTAATCAGCAGAAGTTATATTCATACAGTGCAAGACCTGTCAGCCTTATAATCTCCCTCATGGTCTCTTAACATAGCAAAGCAACTTCTTCTATGAATGTGGCATCTGTGCAGTGGCATGGCAAGGCCTGTAGCACCAGTGACCATGTTACCACCCAGCAACCCTGCCAGCAGAGCTACATTAAATGTTATGTAATGTGTACTTAAATCCTTCATTGGAACACTCTCATGATGTAAGATGTACTACTGGAGCTTAATGTGGGTGGAAGTGCATATTTATATTCTGTGTAAACCACATGCAGTATTCATATTCCTCCTACTACTGACCACACAATGACTGAATTCATTCAGCAACCAAAACTCCTAGTAGTCTACATAGATGAAAATCTGAAATTTGACACCACATTCAACACATAGTTAAAAAACACACATCAAAAACTGAACTCTGAACAGAACCAAATTCTAGCTAAAAGATCCTGCAGAGAAACATACATCCACCCTCCTCCTTTCAGCACTCCTGTACTGCACACCTACATTTACTAACATACAGTTCTCTCAGCTACACAAACTGGAGCAGTGCTAAAAAAAGATAGCTACATTTGCTGTGAATCTCCAATATAGAACCTACCACTGTCTGGCCTTTAAAAAAATTAAGTTTGGCTAAAACTACCCCACTACCTTACATATACCCAACTTCTCACCTCATCTGTAAATGTCAAACCTGCCCTACCCTTATCAATATCATCCATTTTATAATCCCCCTAGGTCTTTATGCTGTACAGATAAACTCTTATTACAAATATTCAAATGTAATAATTTGGCAGTTGACTCCCTATACCCAAACCTTCTTCTTCTTCTTTCGGCTTTTCCCAGTTAGGGGTTGCCACAGCAGATCACCCATCTGCTCATGAGTGGCAGTGGAATTTTACAGTGTCGAGTTGCCAGCCTGACACCCAACCTGCCACAGAAGGCACACACGCATACACACACACACACACACACACACACACACACACACACACACACACACACACACACACACACACACACACACACATACACACACACACTCACACCTAGCTATAACCCAACAATTAGCATACTCAGGTTCTACCAGGTAATACCCCAAGAAACATGTGGCTAAAATGGCAGAAATGCAAAACATTATTTTTTGAATATCAGCAGATTCCACTAACAGTATTCTGTAAGAAAACCTTCCACCTTATTCACAGATTGATCATTCCTTATTTTTTGTTTTACGGCAATATATTCAAAAGCAATTAAATTGTGCAAAATCATCCCATTCTCACAACAGATCACTAAACAACTCCAGGCAAATAAATTGACTGTCAAATCTCATAAACCTTCATTATACTGGAGAAGGCAGACCAGTTATTTAACACAATATTTTTATTTTTTATCTGAAAGAAGAAAACTTCTTTATCTGGGTCAAAATAAGGGTGATTCTGAATCATGGATCATCATTGATACAATGATCCTCACATCTGTATCATATTCCCTTAAAAAAAAAAAAATCATCTTTTACAACAAAAAAGGCATGCTTCACCAGCCTGTAAATGGCAAGTTTATTATACATTTCCAGAAATATGACAAGCTCCAACATCTTATAAATACAACATTCAGTCCAACGATAACTAGCATAAGTACATTGAGATAGTTCCACCAACACAAAGGGCCCCCAAATGTGACTCAAGATCCCCACTCCACCTATCTGGACCTCTTTGAAACTATCAAAATTCAACCCTTTACCCTGATCCTGGGCGACTTTAACCACCCAACCACAGATTTTCTGCTCATGCCAGAACACAAAATCATCGAGGAATCTCTGGGCATTTATCAATGCAAATGCCTTTTAACAGCTAGTCAATACTCCCACAAGAGGTGATAATATCTTGGACTTCATACTAACCAACATGAGTAACCACTGCAGCACCCCTACAGTATCATCCTTCCTGTTAAGATCTGACCATAAAGCGGTCACTCGAAGTCAGCATCTCCCATGACCCCCCTCTAGCTATGGTCAAACAAAAAAAACTTCTCTAAAGTTGATTACAACCTCCTGAGGGAAGGTATAAACAACTTCACAGCCCCCTCCCCATCTGTAGGAACTGGCACCAATGTCCAAATCTACAGCAAAGTACTATACGAGTATTTATACTGATGCATGGAATCTAGAATACCCGACAGGACAAAATCATCCTCCACAAGGAAGAGTAAACCTGTCTGGTGGACATCTGCAGTAAATAAAACTATATAATAAAAGGAAAAAAAATTGCTGTCCAGAACCAAGAAAGAGCAGGTGCCCAACTGGAAGCAATCACTCCTTAGCCTGAACAAGCAAATAAGAGCATTAGTGAAATCCTCTAAAGCCTACTTCAAGTCCAAATTGGCCATGTCTACTAGAGACAATCATAAGGCCTTCTTCACATATCTCCTCAATCTCAAGGGAAGAACCCACATCTGCTCAGAACTGGTGGTCAAGGACACCACATACACAAATGCTGTAGATATAGTCAACATACTGGCTGACAGATTCAGCGAAAACATCACCCCTCTGTCCTCCCCTATCAGTAATTCAGGACATCCCCAGTACCTGCCCCGCTCCCCTTATCTCTAGGGAACAGGTCATCACTTCCCTCTCAAAGGCAAAATCACGTTTCAAAAATCAGCAACAATATCCCTATCATTCTTAAACAAGACCAATGCTTCAGATCATTTAACACACATCTAAAGAATCACCTAAGTGACTTGTGGCCCTGCCTATGCTCCAGTCCTGGATAACTAGCCACAAAGCACTAAATCCAACAAAATCCCCCCTTTTCTCAACTTTCTGACTACCACTTTTACTAACCCAAAAACTCCTCCCCACTTTATTTTTCATCTTATACCAATTTCATCAACATCATTAACTTGGTAACTTCCTCACCTATCTTCTACAGTATTTAATCTCTTTATGCATTACTCTCACTATGACTTTTTCACCCTTCTCCTGTTTCTTCTGTCCAGCCCCCTCTGCACTAATCATCTTCTGTTTCCGCCAAATTTTCTACCACAGTAATCTGATCTTTTGATCCCCTGCAGTGCTACCCTTATGTTTGTTCCTGTTCACTATAACTGTTTCTAACTGATTCATACATTGTGGCTGTATATACAATAAGCCATCCGTCATTTGTACGTCAAGACTGTACATTATTTAAACCTGCATATTAGCTGATGTTATTCTTCTGCATATTCATGTATCGCCACAGCCAGTTGTTATTGCACATGTAAAAAAAAGTTTTATATCTTCTCATCTTGCTATTCTATCAGGTGCACAACTCTTATAAGCCCCTTTTATTGTACATGACCTCAGTTTGTATTATTTAGTATTATTGTATGTTGGTATGATAATGCCTTCAAATCTTTCAATATGCATCTAAAGGATCACCTAAGTAACTTGTGGCTCTGTCTACACTTCAGTCCTGGATAACTACAGTAATCAGTTCTGGATAACTACCATAAAGCATTAAATTCAACACAATCCCCTCTTTTTTCTTCATGGGCCTCCACTGAAAAGGGGTCTTGTACCCATTCGAATTTGGGCATCTCAAATTTGTGGAAAAGAACTTTGCACAATGAGCAACGTCTTTAAACCTTTTTACAGACATCATTACATTTGGCTCTGAATATATTACTATAGTGCTTTCTGCCATATGACATGTTGCAGTCTTTTCCCTCACTTAAATGGGATCCTGATCAAAGAAATTATCCACATGGAAAGAAAGAATATAAGATTCCATGCTATTTCCATTCAACAATACTGAATCACTTCTGACTGCTAAAGCAACCTCATGTACAGCCACAGATTTTACTGTGAAAGAAAAGGAAAACAGTAGATGTGCACACCTTTCTTCCATTTGACTAATAAAGCCCCCAACCCCCTGTCTACATATACAAACTCACACCTATAGACCGCTTGAAGTCTCCAGTCAACAAATCACAGATCTGTGGGATGTGGAGGAAACTAGAACGTATAGAGAAAACAGATATGAATGCAGGAAGGACATACTGACTCTGCACAGAAAGCACCACAACCAAGAACAAAGCCAGAGTACATGTGGTGCTGGACCAAACATACTATCCCTGTACCTGCAACACCTGACCAGTCTCTCAGAAATAGTGCCTCGTGATCACAACTCAAGGCTTCCAGTTTTCTGTTTTCAGTGTCTCTCTCTATTATAAAATAAAATATATTAAAATGTATTTCTGTTTGATGACTGAGAAATTTCAAAGGAGCACAGCCCATTTTCAGCAAAGGGCATGCAGAATAGCCTTGCAAAATGTGAGTGGGTATATTATACAGAAAAGTCAGAATACACAGTACAAAGAGAGCACTTCACATACAGACATCTAGTTACCATTATCAGCAGAGTTACACTTAAATATCTGAGTAAAATAGCAGAAAGACCAGAACCCAGGTAGGATATAATACCTCAGCTTTAATGAGACACTTTAAAATGCTAAAACACTTTAAAATACAGATAAAACTTTTGCCGGTATGGCTTCTTCAGGCATAACACTATAATTGTAAAAAAGTCATTTTTATACAGTTTAAAATCACATGACACAGCAATTAATTAAACCTGTTTCTGAAATTCTCTTAGGATTTTAAGGATATAGAGTCATTCAAGCCAGGAGGAATGTGTGCTCTCAAATGTAAAATCCACTGATATTTAGTCATTTCTGTAGCATGTACTATACTGCCACCTCTCACGGAGTCATGAATAATGCTTAAAACTAAAAGCTGAAATTCATGATTAACTCCTCTCTCTGCTTCATGCTTATAAAGTACATTTGTGAGTATTTACCTTTTAATTTCAATTACATGGCTTCTGATACTCTCCTTAAGTCTCTGATTTCTTTGCCAGTGTAGTAAACATTACATTGGTCACAAGTTGCTAAATATACTAAATTTTTTGATTTACAATTGCCATATACATTTACTGTAAATTCTTTTCCATGTTAGGGATGTTTGAATGTCTTACTTGCATTAATATATTTCCAAAACACACAATGACTCCATCTATAGGTACCTTTTTTAACTGTCTTCATATGTAAAAAAGTTTGTGGTTGTTCTTTGTAACACAGGAGCTGTTTCAAATTGGCACTACATTTATGTCCAAAGTTGGGATGCAATGAAACCATGCTTCTCAGCTCTGGAATATCTGTAAGGATGTGCCAATGCCTGCTTATTAATATCTTTAACTGCCTTAGTATTTTTATTAAAAGTTAAAAGACACCTCGGCTCACTGCTGTTCTTGTTTTTATTATTTTTATTGGTCACACCATTATGCTCACAAGAAAACAATGGCTTTGTTGTTGTGTGACATAGCTGCTTGGTCTCTTTAACAGCAGAATAAACATCACATACTTTATAACCCCTACCTTTAAAATTGGATGCCATATTGCCCAATTGAGTATTCATATTTGATACCAATGTTTTCATCCTAGCAACCCTCAGCATCTGATTTCTGACAACAATGTTGAACATATACTGTGGGTGCATACTATTATGATGCAGATAGGCATCCCTTTTAACATTTTTTTTTTATAAAGCATAGTATCAATCATAAAATGCTGATTGATAAGTATAGCAACATCCAAGTATTCTATCCTATCACTCCCAAAACATTTCTTAAATTTCAAAAAGGACACTGTTTTAGAGAGATACTCCAAAAACTGTTCAAAACCATGTTCATCCCCTCGCCAAACTAAAAACAAGTCATCTACCCACAAGCCTTCAATAAAAGACAACATTGCTTAAGAATGGGTTCACTCCTGACAAGACAAATTCTTGCTCCCAAATATACATGACTGTATTTGCATTAGTGTTGGCAACTGGAGTATCCATCACCACACCACCCACTTGCTTGTATAATTGTTGTTGAAACAAGAATACATTATTTGTTAATACGAGTTTTAGCAAGAAACAAAGAGTGTTAACATAAGCCTGCATACATTCATTAAATTCAAGTTGGTACTTCTTAATGAACTGAACACCGATATCATGTGGTATGACTGTAAATAACGAATCAACGTCAAGTGTAGCAAAATTGTGCTCTTTCAAATCAGTTGTTTGTGACCACTCATGTAACTGATGAAAAAAAAATCAGTCATGTCTTTCAATACTGTACCTGTCTGTTCAAAGCCAACTCTCAATTGTGTGTCTAGAAATTTCAATATGGGTTGTGTTATCCACCGCCTAGCTGACACAATTGGTCTTAACAGTGGCACTTCTAATGATTTCTGTAACTTGGGGACGCCGTATATGAAAGGCATTTTTGTGTTCTCTACTACTAAATCCAGTTGAGTGTCTATCTTGGCATGTGTAAGTAAATTGTGTAATATTTTTAAAACTTCATTAACTATCATATTATACTCAGTCCTAGTAATCTTCACATTGGACTCATTTCTTAACATTTGCTCCATTGTGCTCATATAATAAATCCTATCTAAAACCACTACCCCCCCCCCTTTTATCAGCATTTTAAATACAATTTCTTGGTTATTCACTAGAGAGGAGATAGCTTCATATTCTCTTGGTGTGAGATTACAAAAGTCACCCACTTTCAGTTTACTATACAATTCATATATCTCTTTTTCAACCAATCTTTCAAATACTTGTATCACATTGTTATTATATGGAATAAACATGCTAGAATGTTTGGGGACCTGTAAGGGTAATTTATTGCTATTACCAAATAACACTTTCAAATTAAGCATTCTAATAAAATATTTAAACTCAAATAGTGTTTTTGAAACATCCTGTAAACAAGCAAGAATAACAGTTAAACCTTTGTTGAGAAGTGAGTGCTCCTCTACTGATAAAACATGTTTAGATAAATTAAACACAAGCTGACTCAAGTATTCATTTGGCTGCGATTTATGGGTTGATGTTGCACCCTCTGATAGTGGCTGCATGAGTGTTTTCTCTGTAGAGATGGGTGTGTCATCGGAAGTGGCTGCTCTAACAAAAAAGGATAGTCAATCGGGTCGAGCACTCTAACCAAGTCTGTGTCAAATGTAGTGCTTAACTGCTCAAAAATTACTTCTGTCCTCATGTTTTTCTTTTTCTTTTTAGAAGTAACTGCTGACTCTGGATTCCTGTTCTTACTGATAGGTGCTCCAGGTTGTATGGATGTTATAACAGCAGCAGAAGTAACAGCAGCAGAAGTAGCTGTAGGAATGGCATTAGGCGGATCTTTGTCATGTGATTTCTCAAATCAAATGAAAACGGTTTCGGGATTTACATGACATGGATTTATCTATCCGGTAGTTGGTCCACACGAAAACATTACAATTCCTGAAGTCATTAACATTTCTTTGCAGCTTCTTTTTCTTAGTTTCCACCAGCCTTTTTTCAGAGGCTGTAATGCATTTAACTGCATCGTACAGCAAACTAGAGCACATATTCAGTTCTACACCACTTACTAAATCAGAGTATTCATTTTCCGTTTTGCTATGTATCGCAAATTCAATAGGTTTGAAAAATACATTTATGAGTTCCATGTAGTGAAAGGAACAACTCAGATTTATCAGCTGCCGTCTTATCAAAATGTTGGGATATCTTTCCCAAAATGTAGGCATCTTAAGAATCAGAAGTCCCTGAGGCACCACTTTATACTCTAAATAAGTATTACAACTTAACTGCTGCCACTGTAGCCATTTAAAATGAATAGCCTTGTAGCAGACATAAGCTAAATTGGATTGTTGTTTATTTGTGTTTGCTTCCTTAACAAAACATTTTGCAAAGGACTGGGACTCAAAGTAATTAAACTTGTATGAGTATGACTGGACCAGCATCAGAATATTGTAGCATTAGGAGGGCAAAATGCAACAGAAAATAACAACATCAGTGATATGGAATGAAATATAGGATCATGGTTTCATAAGAGATTACTAAGCTATCGACCTGGAGGTCATTTCAAGCCTAGCCGTTTCATCCCAATGTAATACCATAGAAATGTTAGGTAATATCCAAGATTGCATATAGTGATGACTGTCCATGTCCAGGAGGGCTGTGTCACTATTCCTGGTAAGAATTTACAGTACCCTATCCACTTGTCCAGGTTCCTTCTGAACAGTGTCATAGAGGTGCTCGGTTTCACATGAATAGGTAGCCTATTCCAAATATGCAACAGTCACTGAAAGATAAATCTGTCCTCCAGTATGGCCTATTTAAGTCACAGGCCATATTTAGATCCCTGGAATGGGTGGCCCTAGTCCCGTTTGATTTACTGATATGCAGCAAGTTCTGTAGGTTTGGGTTTGAGATTGCTCTGTAAGCCAGGCATAAGTCTTTCCTAAGAAGTCTATATGATGCAGAGTAAAGTGACAGAGACTTTAGTCACTCTGTGCAAGGCACATACTAACATCCCTTGATCTTCTTTGTTAGAAACCTCTGAGGTCTCTTCAATTGCTGCAGGTGCTTTGCAAAGTGCATGCCAAATGGAGCATTATACTCAATTATCCACCAGATTAGTGCTGAGTATAGAGGAGATATAACCTCTTTTGCTATAGAGGTGATGCCGTTACTAATCAAGTGTGCTATGTAAAAAGCCTTCCTTACTACAGCAGAGACATGGTGATCGAAGTTAAGGTTGTGGTTAACCTATGAACCCAAGTCCCTTACCATGGTGGTCATTAGAAGAAACATTCTAATATGAAACCACAGTATCAAAACAAAATATGTATAGACTATAATGCTCATTTACAGTGTAGTCAGTATGCACTTACATAATATCTTTTTGTTAAAAAAGTAACATAGCCTTATACAAAGTATTTAAATACAGTATTATAAAACTTGCAGTTTATTTGTTCAAGTACTAAAACAACATAAACTATAAAATGATAAATACAGATTTAGAGCAGAGTGCTACAAGCTTGCAATGTTAATGTGACATTACCTTTTCATTTGTATACACAATGAACAGTGAAGAATAAATTGTACTCTGATGCACACAGGAAAGGACATTGCCTTCTGGACTTACCTGGACTTGTAAGACATCCAAATAAGCTGCTCAGAATATTCCTTACTTGTACTTAAAAGAATGTCACAGTAATAAGTACATATTAAGACATAGAAATCTACTTCCTTCTGTACAGAAATACTACTAGTACCACTACCACTCTTGCTACTGCTACTACAACTATTACTACTGCTTTTGCTACTGCTACTGCTAACTGCTACTATTACTACTATTGCTTCTGCTACTACTACTGCTATACTACTACTCCTTATACTACTAATACTGCTACTACTACTACTGTTATTACTACTGCTACTGTGACTACTACTACTGCAGCTGCTGCAACTGCTACTACTACAACCTACTGCTACTGCTACTATTACTACTGATACTTCTACTTTCACTGCTACAGCTGCTACTGCTGCTACTAATATTACTGCTGCTACTACTATACTGCTATGACTACTAATACCACTAGTGCTGCTGATGTTGCTAATACTACTTCTGCTACTACTACTAGTACCACCACTGCTATTTCTACTACTTGTAATACTAATAATAATAATAATAGCAATAACATATGTTAATTACTGTTATCATAACACAAAATAGTCATTGAACACTATAGTCACTATACTCATTACTGTCCCCATTCAAAAATCCTCCCTTCTAACATGTGCTCCAGGATTAGGTTCACAGTTGCACACAAGATGGTTAGCAGCTGTCCTGCATCTAACAAGGCAAACAACCTGGTGGGACAAGTAAGTCAGTCTGCTATCCCAGACACCCCCCCTCCAAAAATAGCATTCAGGGGAGATCCCATAAAATCTTTGCTGCAAAAACTTATCTGAATAGAACCATTTCTAAAGCATTTGATAAGATTACAAGGCATGTACACCAATGACACCTACACTAAAAAAACTTTTAGTACTTGGCTTAAAGATGAACACTACATAATACACTCACACTGCACAGCACACTCACAGTACATAATACACTCACACTGCAAAATAGGGTCTCACTGCATAGACTGCTCATGCTGCATAATATACTCCTAATCCACAACACACTCGCACTGCAAACAAATCACACTGCAAAATAGGCTCTCACTACACAGCATACTTACACTGCATCATACACTCAGTGCATAGCACACTCACACTGTATAATACACTCACTGCATAGCACACTCCTACTGCATAACATTCACACTGCATAATAAACTCACTCTGCACAGCATACTCGTATTGCATGATATACTCACTACACAGCACACTCACATTTCAAAATAAGCATTCACTACAAAGCACGCTCATGCTGTATAATACACTTACACTGAACAGCACACTCATACTGCATATTATACTCATACTACTGCACAGCACATTCACACTGCATAACACTCACACTATAAAATAGGATCTCACTGCACAGAGTACTGATACTGCATAATACACTCATACTGCAAAATAGGCCCTCACTCCACAGAGTTCTCACACTGCACAATACACTCACAAATAGGCTCTTACTACATACAGTATTCACATTGAATAATACGCTCAGAAAGTATAGTACATTACCACTGCACGGCACACTCACACTGCATAGTATACTCTATACTCTATGGACAGAGCACACACTGTCTTCTTTGCTAAACTTTTACAAATCACTAAAGACAGGTGCAAACTGGATTCCCCCACTATACACAGACTTGCTAGCCAAGATCTTATACGTCATCCTAGAAATTTCCTTAAATTCCTATTTTATAAAAATGAAAGTCTCAATTACAAATAAGTCTAAGAAATTTAGATGTGGTTAAATATTTTGTGTACATTTTTAAACCATAAAACCATGGCCATTAGTTGCCTAGCTGATCAAATACATCAACATACATCAGTACGAACATACTGTCCTTAAACACCCAGGCTCTAAAAAACATAAGTGATCTTCTTTGAATTGTAGCTTTGGAAGGACCTTTGTCCACACATATTCTGGTGCTGCAAGATTCATAAATGAAGTGAGGTCCTGGGATATACAATAGTCCTAACCACATGAGGGATATACTATACTCCTAACCACAAGACACTAATCATTCATTAACATGATTTGAGCAAATATATCAGTACATAATATTATGTTCAAATTACCCTACAAAATCTCAGCCCCTAGTGTTCTCATTGTCCATCATTTGGACATGCCTGGGAAGGCTGTTGTCCTAGCAGTTCCTGATGCTATCAGTTCAAGTAAACTTCATGGTACACTGATCTATCCAACAACAAACACTAACCATTCACTAGATAAATTTGAAGAAATGAATCCAAATACAACAATATGATTAAAAGACTTGTGTATCATGCTAAGCTGTGGATCCTACAGAAGATGTCAGAGCCAAAGGGTTACATTTGAGACAAGATTTCTTTGTGTTGCTTGAAGAAGTAGCTGCTCATGCTTTGTTGTTCATTGTGTATAGCAGTGATTTGTGTGGTACTTGAGTTGTGTTGTTTTTTATATTCACTGAGATAATTTCTTCCTATAGTAAAGTGAGATGAGTTTTTTCTATTTTACATTTTCACCTTGATGCACTGACCTCAGAGATAGAATAACAAAGTAAGGCTGACCTCAGAGATAGAATAACAAAGTAAGGCTGACCTCAGAGATAGAATAACAAAGTAAGGCTGACCTCAGAGATAGAATAACAAAGTAAGGCTGACCTCAGAGATAGAATAACAAAGTAAGGTGCTTTTGTTGAGGAGTAGAGAAGTTTTCATCTGCAAAAACACTTTTGTGTGATGTTACTATGTGCTGTGTTTACTCCTAACTGTATATATGCAAGTGCATGTCTTTCAAGTATATGCACATCTGACCTAAAAGTTATGAGAAATGTTTGCCAGGAAACTGTGATACAAGGCAATTAGCTTTGAAGACCTAGTACTGGGGCCCAATACTCATTAACCACGCTTTTTTGGGAGGACTAATGCCACACAATTCATACTGCAGCATAGTTCCATAACTGAAGTAGACCTTAAAAGAAGTTAGGGAAAAAGTGTTACGGTTGTCTTTATAACCAAGCAAGAGTCACGTTTCTGTTTTTACAAACTTACCATCTATTTGGAGAGATTTTTTTTGGCATGTGGTATCTTGGCCATCAACTATAAGTTCCAAGCAACCAGGCATGGACATCACAGCCATATTCAACTGCTATCTGAACAGCAGCCATATTACATTCAGGTCATTTGATCTTTTTATGAGCAGAAGCAGCTCCTTAGCTACAAAGGTGTTGCTCCTCAAACAGGCTTAGCATGGACAAGCGCCCTTGTCAACCTTATTCAAATCCATTTGTCATTCATTTTTAATCTCCTTACAAATCCTATGTTGGTCATGAATGGTACCACCATCTTCTAGGATATCCAGGTCTGTCATCATCTGGGAGGGATTATTGCTAAAGTGGAGCCTCCATGCTTCTAGTTACAGAACTACAGAAAGGCTTCTACTAAAGGAATGTTGCTCCATTCCAATCTGTACATTCATACCTATGAGCCAGCCACTGACACTGAATAGGCAGAACCTCACGTCTGAACAATACTGAACATTCCAATCTGTCCATTCATACCCATGAGCTGGCCACTGACACTGAATAGGCAGAACCTCACGTCTGAACAATACTGAACATTCCAATCTGTCCATTCATACCCATGAGCTGGCCACTGACACTGAATAGGCAGAACCTCACGTCTGAACAATACTGAACAAAACCTGCAACCTGTAAGGACCATCTCTGCCACTGAAGAACAGCATTAGAATTGCTGTGTATGCCATAAACAGCAGGTCTCTGACCTGATGCCACATCCAGGCAGCCTTCACAAAAGCTCGCTATGTTCTATATTTCCTGGAGGCAAAGTCTACCACACACCTTAACTTCATATTCTAGAGATTTAAATCTTTTGGCTCTTTCATTTTCTGCAGGATCCTCGGTTTAGTACAATGTGACCAAATGTTTGCACAGTAGATGTATGGGTCAGTTATTGCCACATTTTCTCCCCAACCTTTGTGACCTTTCTGTTTCCACAGAGATCTGGGGGATGGCAAAGCAAATTTCTGAATAATTTATCCAACATGAAAGGGCATTTTCAACTCCTGTGCCTTTGTTAGGCCAATAATGTACAGATTGTCACAGAAAATCCTTGTGTTGCCTGTGTTCTTTGTTCCCATGCAGATTGTTTACTTTCATTGGTGACAGGGAAATTTAAACACTGTACCTGTTTATTTGAACTCCATAATATTTCAGCATACTTTATAATAGCTTCTTCCTCTTTTAACTGCCTTATCTACTGGTGGACTCCATGCAATATGTATTTCAAATCTGATATACCTGCTGCAGTTTCCTGTAGCAAGGAAATTACTGCATAAAGGTTTCTGTCTAGATTGTGACACTTTCTTAATTCTGAAGCCAAAAGTAGAGCCTCATCGATATTGACAGACTTTCCTGGTGGTTAATCATAACTCCAACTGTAGAATCTTCATATAAATAACTTTTAAAAACCTGCACAGCAGAGCTCCATAGATAAGCTATCACCCTGGTTTTGGGCTGTCGTCACTGCAGAATTATATTGATACAACAAAATGGTTTCCCTACTACTGGTTGAGTATAATGTGCTTGAGGTTGCAATACATTGATCACACTTGTGTCAGTTTGCTGATTCTCATAGAAGTATTGCAGGTGCTGTATCTATTAGAGTGCAAGCAGTGAATCATATATTTTTCTTGACATTTCACTTTAATCTGATGTATGATTATGGATTTATAATATATATATATATATATATATATATATATATATATATATATATATATTTATTTATATATATATACACAGACACTTGTATAAACACATACACATGCACACACACACACACACACACACACACACACGTGCGCACGCGTGCGTGCACTCACAATATGTGTAAGGGAATGGGCTGGGTGGGTGATGCTCCATATATGTGGGATGCAGGTAGGCATACCCCCTACAAAGAATTTTTTTTTTCATTTGACTAGTGATACTTACCAGTTGGGTTCATCTGGCTACAGGTTTGTTTCACAGTGGAACCTATGTGGGTTATTCTATGCTGTTTAGATTTGTGAAATGAAACCTCTGGTTATATTCAACTGTATTACAATCATTTCTTTTGCAGTATATGCATGCCATTTCATTCTTAAAAGATAGGTTCCTTTTATCCATTTTCCATATATTTTGAAGTTTTCTGCCTATTCAAGCTATTGTCAGATCCTTGTGTTCCACCCCCCTCCCCACTTGTATGAATATCCGAAGAGGCATTACTGGAAAAGCCACTCTGCATTTAAGAAAGCTCATATTTGTAAAACAATCTGCTTCACAGACACTTTACAAATACTATAGCAGCT
>NC_056733.1:102078879-102138879 GCF_019279795.1 Protopterus annectens | reverse complement strand
TTCATGGGTACATGTTTTTTCCCAAAGGGGATAATTGTACATTTCTTGGCATTGAGCTTGAGCCCATGGCTCTGGCACTGAGCATCTGTTTCTGTAAGGCCCTTTTGTAGAATATCCACATAATTTGGGGATTTAGTAATGGCTCCCAATTTGCAGTCATCTGTGAACTTTGTTACCAGAGTCCCTTAGTGTTGGCCTGTACTTCAGAGAAGTAGATGCCAAGCAAGAGTGGTTCCAGGACTGAACCCTGAGGTACTCCACTTGTCACTTGTCTGGATTTGGATTTGGAGTCGTCTACTTTTACAGTGTGGGTTCTGTCAGTAAGCCAGTTGGCAACCCATCGAGTGATGTCGGGATTAATACCCAACTTACTAAGTTTATCTATGATTCCAGAGTGGGGGGATCATGTTGAAGGCCTTGTCGAGGTCCATATAGGTTGTGTGCACCACTTTACCCTTGTCCATGGCTCTGGAGACTGATTTGAAGAAGTCAATCAGGTTCAGGAGACAAGATCAGCCCTTCAGGAACCCAAACTGCATGGGGTCCAGTGTTTGAAGGTTGCCAATGTCATTGTTTATAAGTTCCATGAGAATACGTTCCATGGCCTTGCAGATCAGGTTCATCAGAATGGTGGGGCGGTAGTTCCTGGGATCCAAGTTGGATCCCCCCTTGTGGAGTGTGATAACTGTAGCTGTGTGCCACTCAGTGGGCACAAAGTCTGAGGTGAGGCTCTGATTAAACATGACACTTAGGTGAGGTGCCAGTTCATTTTGTAGTTCATATAGTATACATCCTGGGATGTCGTCTGGTCCCATGGATGCTGTATTCTTAGCTTTGGAGAGTGCATTTTTTACATGAGTGGCTGTTATTACCGGAATATGGCAATCTTTTGGTATTGTGATGGGCCCTTTAGGGGGTGAGAGGGAGATGATGTTTGCACTGAATCGATCTGGCAGGATATTGGCAATATCCTTGGGATCAGTATATTTAATGCCATTCTATTGTAGCTCAGAGCAGATCTGAGCATTGCCATTTAGATTCTTGACATAGCTATAGAATGCCTTGTTGTTGTTTTTGGAATCTTTGGTAATTTTATTTTAGTAACTAGCTTTGGAGGATTTTATGAGGGATCTCAGCTTCTTACTGAGGTTGGTAAGGGAGTTTTTTTGCATCCTGGTATTTTCCTCTTTTCTGCAACATTTTCTTCCTTTTGTTGTAAAGTGTGTTTATGGCCAGGGACCACAAGATTGGCTTCCTTTTTTTGGAGGAGAGTGTCTTGGTTCTATTGGGGATGGCATGATTCAAGCATGACTGGATGTGCTCGTACAGTGCCTTAGTGTAGGATTCAGCAGTTGAACTTTCAGTTCCCGTCTTCATGGGTGTCATGAAGTTTGTCACATCTTACTTGAGTCGCATGAAGCTGGCTTTGGAGAAGTTTTTATTGAGGTTTCCTTACTGTGGTGTGTGGTGGGATGTGGATGTCAAGGCTGATTAGCTTATGGTCAGACCCGACCAATGAGGGGGTGACCATAGGTGTGGAGTATCGATTTCCCATGTTGGTAATGACCAGGTCTAGGATACTGGAGCCCCTGGTGGGACTAAGGATTAGTTGATCCAGGGCATTGGAATTTATGAATTCCAAGAACCATTGGGCAAAGGTGTTGGTATACAAGTAGTTTTCCCAGTTAATGGCAGGGTAGTTGAAATCATCCAGTATTAGGGTGTTTGGTTGTATCTTAATATTTTCCAGTATGTTTAGAAAGGTGTGGTGAGAATCTTGGGGCATGGTGGGGGATCTGTAGCAATCTACAATTTGGATTGCAGTCTTACCTAGTGTTAGTTGCACCTGGAGAATTCCAGATGCATTGTGTTGGGCAACTAGCCTGGTGTTGTGAATATCCTTGGTGAATATGGACATTCCTCCACCTTTAGTGTTTTGGTCCTGGTTTGGCAGCCGAAAAGTGTGGTAAGAGTTGTAGCCTGGTATTGAAGGGGTGCTCTCTGGAGCCTTGAACCAGGTCTCAGTTACTGTACAGATATCGATGTTCTCCATTTTTAGGAGTGCCTCGAGAGAGTGCATTTTGAGGTTTAGACTTCTAGCATTGAGTAGCATTACCTTCAGATTTTGCATACTTGTACCTGTTATGGTGATGTTTTTGTCCTTTGAACTTTGCCTAAAAAAGGCACTATAGGGATGGCAAGAGCCTTAGCCAATATCCTGAATCCCAGGGGTGACAGGTGTAGACCATCTCTGGCAAAGCATTGTGGTCTGTTGATCATCTCGTCCAAGGCAGACAGATACTGGATCCCCTTTGAATGACACCAGAAGCTTAGCCAATTGTTGAAGTCAATCATTTTGTCCTTATACTGTGGTATCATTCTGGGCGAAGGCAGGATGCTACTCAGGGCTAGGGTCATACCTGCCTGGGCCACATGATCCGAGAGCTCTTCCATGTCTCTTTTCATGTAGTCCAGAGAAGTATGTCTCAAGTCATTCACTCCAACATGGACAATGACAGAGTCATATTTGTACTTGTTGTGGAGTGACTTGACTGCATGCGTTATGTGGTGGATCCTGGCACCCGACAGGCAGCTGACTGAAATTTTGTCCTTGTTCAGTCTGGTGAGTGGGACATCAGTGTACCTGACTATAGCGTCACCTATGACTAAAGTGTTGGGTGCATTGTTTTGCCTTAGCGGCTGTTGGGTGGCACACTGGTGTCGTGAGCTATGTGACACTTTGGTTGTGATTGGTGTTTGTTTGTGTTTCAGCTTCAGAAGTACTTGCTGCTTGGGTAGGTTAATGTTAAGGGCCTACATATATGTGGGTTTAGTGTTGCTATGTGTGGGTGTTGGTGGTGTGGGTTTAGAAGGGCTATGTGTTGCTTGAGGTGTAGTGCTGGTGTTAACCTTCTCCTCTTGACTGTCTAGCACAATCTTGGGTGGAGAGAGCTTTGCTTCCAGTTTGCCTATGTAAGTACATCTCTCGCAGGTTGTAGTGTTGGGTGGTAGAAGGAGAGGGTTGTCTGTGTGCATGAGGCAATTGCTGCATTCCCCCAGTATGCCCAGATTCACCAGGTGGACAGGAGAAATCACTGGAAGCTGACCCTTGGACATGCCTGGTTTGGTGCTTTTTTTTGTAAAGTACAAGAGCTGTTTTCCCTTACCTTAGCAAGGTACTTTGCAATTATAGGCTGTTTAGTGCTTATGATTAATTTTTCCTTATTAACAAGGAGAGTTGAGTGCTTGTATCTGTTTAAGATTTCCTAGTGCTTTCCAGCACTATTTGTGAATTTCTCTCTTCTTAATATTTGTGAGAGTGAAGAATATTTCATTTCAGGGTGGTAGGAGATTTGCCCCATACAAGAAAGGTGCATGAGGCTTTGCTTCCATGCAAATAGCTCAATGAGTTGGGTTCTTGATGAGTTAGGAAATGATGACCCAGACAAAATGGGATCAGTCCTGACTCTCCTTAAGCCTGGAATCTCAGCCATACTGCACTGCTGTCATGGCTGACTGACGATAAATACTGCAAATAAAATGAAATCTGGAAACAGTTTAGCACAGAAGTGCAACCCCTTACTACTCTGACATGGGAATTGCACCCTCTACACATCCAATATCTTTGAATACCACCTCCAAGACTGCATTTACTTGCAGAAAATTGCATTTTTTTCTTCCTTCTTCTGAGTGTGTATGATCTCAGAGGTAGTACATTTAGAGTTTAGAGATACACACCCTAAAGCAGGGTGCAGGATTCTGAATCTACATTAGTATCTAATTTGCTTTTATACAGTGTCATCTACTAGATAGATAGTGGTAAAATCATGTATGGTGGGCTATGAGCAGTTATGTTTGGCAAAGTAAAGTAGTTTCATGTATACATATATATATATATATATATATATATATACACACATATATATATATATATATATATATATATATATATATATATATATATGCCTGTTGAAATTCCAAATACCTTAATTGTGTTTCCCAGAAGAGCAATGCTGAAATTGTGACTATGAAAAATTAAATACTAAGAGATGTTGCAATATGTAAGAGTATTTTCCGAATGCAGAGGTAGAATGATCTTATAGCTGCATATAATATATATACAGAAATGTACGTATGTATGTATGGCATCAATTGGAATTCATAGCTCATGTTGGTGTTAATGACCTGAGATGTACCTCTCTGGACTATATAAAGAGAGACATGGTTGAGCTCTCTGAGTATGTGTCCCAGGCAGGTATGTCCCTAGCCTTGAGCAGTATACCACCCTCACTTAGAATGATGCCACAGTGTAAACAAAAAATGATTGATTTCAATAATTGGCTTAGTTTTTGGTGTCATTCCAAGGAAATTCAGTTCCTGTCTGCCTGGGAAGCCATAGTTGACAAACCTCGCTGCTTTGCCAGAGATGGTTTACACCTGGCACCCCTAGGCTTTCAGCTGCTGGCAAAGACTCTTGCCTCCCCCATAGTACCTATTTTAGGCAAGGTCTTGAAAATATCATTACCAATGTGAAATTAACCAATCAGAACAAAATAAGGGTCATGCTGCTAAATGCTAGGAACTTAAACCAAAAACTGCACTCCCTGGAAGTACTTCTGTCACTAGAAGATGTAGATTTCTATGTAGTCACAGAAACCTGGATTAAGGCTTCACAGAGTACCCCAGCCCATCAAGGCTACAATGCCTTTCACACTTTTAGACTGCAAAATGAATGTGTTAAAACCAAAGGAGGTGGTGTTTCAATGTATATTACAGATAAATTCACCTCACCTCTAGTTAGACTGGACAACTTCATGGAGTTACTCCAGGTCCAGCTTATGGTGGGTAAGACCCCCATTCAAGTCATAACCAGTTATAGATCCCCCTCCATGGTTCACGATACCCATGAAGCCTATTTAACCAAACTGAAGACAACCCAAATTTTACCAAACACACTGGTTATGGGGGATTCCAATTATCCCACCATCAACTGGGAAACTTTGTGAACTCAAATGCCCTGGATCAAATTGTCCATACCTGACAAGAGAAACAAACATTCTAGATCTGGTCCTCACCAACATGTGAAACAGGTGCACTGCTGCAACGTTTGGACCCTCATTAGTTAAAACTGACCACAAATCAGTCACCTTCAAACTGACACTAACAACAGAACTCACAAAGGTTGATAGACTAAAAAACTTCACCAAGGCAAACTATACCCTCTTAGGTGAAGGTATAAATGCATTCTAACCCCACCACAAGCTGAAAATGGTAACTATGCCGAAGCTTACACTAAAGCCCTGTCCAACCACTTGCATAAGTGTATATACTTGGCTGTACCACATAGAATCAAAGCCAAAGCCCCAAGTAAAATCAAGCTGTCATAGTGGACTTTCAGCATCAACAAACTCTACAATAAATGCAAAAAGTTGCTGTTCAAGAAAACAAAGACAAGGACCCAACAATGGAAAAGCACCCTCCACAGCCTTAACAGGCAAATAAGATAACTTGTCAAATCCTAAAAGAGCACCTTTGAGATAAACCTAGCAAGTGCTGCCAAGGATAACCATAAGGCCTTTTATAGCTATGTATGTAACCTAAAGGGTAGGAGCCTAGCATATGAAAAACTGGTGGCCAACGGTATCACACACACTGACCCCACAGAGATAGCGAACCTATTAGTGGACAGGGTTGGCAAAATTTTCACTTCCTTATCCCCTCCTAACTTATGACAAACCCTTCCCTAAACCCCCCTCCCAACCTTATATATCTGAAGAGCAGGTCCTCAAGTCCTGTCCAAGGCAAAGAACATGGCCTCTATGGGACCAGATGACATCCCAGGCTGTCTTCTAAACAGGTTAAAACATGAACTAGCATCACCACTAAGTACCCTTTTCAATTATAGCCTAACCACAGACTTTGTTCCTGCGAAATGGAGAACAGCTACATTTATTCCCCTCCACAAATGTGGCCTAGCGACAGACCCAGGGAATTGCAGAGCCATAAGCCTGACCATCGTCATCTGTAAGGCCATGTAACATATCATTATGGACCTCATAAATAAAGGCATAGGTGACCTCCAAACCATGAATCCTACCCAATTTTGCTTTGTGAAGGGCAAATTCTGCCTGTTAAATCTGCTGGATTTCTTTGAAAGTGTGACCAGGGCCATTGATGAGGGCAAATCTGTGCACACAGCATACATCAACTTGGCAAAGGCTTTTGACACAATCCCACATTCAAGCACTACTGACAAACTTAGCAAAATTGTAAACCCCTTCACGGTGAGATGGGTTGCCAACTGGCTCACAAACCAGACACATACTATCAAAGTGGGTGAATGCACACAAACCAGCAGACCTGTTACTAGCAGGATGCCACAGGGATCAGTGCTGGTCCCCCTACTGTTTGGTATATACTTCTCAGAAGTTCAGGTCAAAACTAAAGGGTTGTGGTTGACCAAGTTTGCAGACAACTGCAAACTAGGTGCGATCTCTGAATCCCCAAATTATGTCAGTATACTCCAGGAGGGTCTCACACAGACAAGTGACTGGTGTATTAGTCACGGTCTCAGACTGAATGCAAAGAAATGCATCATCATCATTCCCTTCGGTACAAGTAATGTCCCTTCACACTATCAGATCAACAACAATACCCTAAGTACCCATAATGTGGTAAATGACCTAGGATCACAGGTTGACCGTGACCTTAATTTCAACCATCACATGTCTACCATTGTAAGGAAAACTTTCCATGTAGCTCACTTGATTAGTAAAGACATTGCCTTCACAGCAAAAGAAGTTATAACCCCCCCCCCATACTCAGCACCTATCCAGCCCATAATTGAGTATAATGCCCCATTTGCTATGTACTGTACTAAGCACCTAAAGCAATTACAGAGACCTCAGAGGTTTCTAACAAAGAAAATCAAGGGCCTCCAGCATATGCCGTAGATGGACTGAGTAAAATCCCTGTCACTGTACTCCGTATCATATAGACTTCTTAGGAGAGACTAATGCCTGGCCTACAGAGCAACCCAAGACCCAAACCTAATAAACTTACCGCATATCTGTAAATCAAATAGGTCTAGAGGTACCCATTCCAGGGACTTAAATATGGCCTGCGATTTAAATAGGACATGTTGGAGGGACAGATTTATCACCCTGTGACTGCCACATCTTTGGAACAGGCTACCAATTCATCTGAAACAGAACACCTCTATGATACTGTTCAAGAGGAACCTGGATGAGTGGATGGGGAACTGAAAATTCTTACCAGGGATAGCACCCCCAACCATCTTGGACATGGGCAGTCATCACTAAATGCAATCTCGGGTATTGACTAGTACCTCTACAGTATTACATTGGGTTGAAATGACTAGGCTTAAAATGATCTCCGGGTTGATAGTCTAGTAATCTCCTATGATCCTATAATCTTATGAATTAACTAAGTGCTTAGCAGCAGAGGAGTCAACTAAGGCTATAGCTGCTGGGTCAGGTTTGGGAATAGTGCATACAAATTTAAAAGATTGAGGAATTTTATGCATCCTATCTGTTTTTTAGGTACAGCTAGCTGATTATGAGGAAAATTGCAGGCAGTAAGACACACAGGACAGGAGAAATAGGTATAGGTTTTAGAAAATCCTTCTGTAACAACTCATAGTATTTTTTGAGGGACAGAAACCTCAGTGATCTCTCATTGAAAACACTGGGAAATTTTAGCAGTAGTCTCAGAAGAAGACCCCCCCCCCCAACCACAGGGGGAATCAGAAAGAGAGCTCTCCTCTGAGCCTGAATCTTAAATCTGAGGACAAAACCAAGAATCCATCCCTGCATCTTCCTGTTCAGATTCAGCATATTGAATCTGTTCTGGAAATAAGACATCCCCCTTTCTTTTGCCAGAAACTACTCTACAAGAAGGATCAATAGCTCATATCAAACCTGAGCCAATCCCCATAAATGACTCCTATCCAAAGAAATTTAAAGAGGAGTAGATACATAGTTGGTTTTCTGTTTCTTTTTGACAGGAAAAATGGTACCAACTGTGTTACTAATGGCAACCTCTACTTCCCCAGGAATGGGCATAACCTTCTGACACAACAGAGAGACCTTCTCTGTTTCCTCTCCCAGGACCAGAAAGAGTGGTTCTTCCTTGCCCACTGGGGGGACCCCAAGAGCCACAGAGGGTGTGGCTAACCCCTGGTGCATAGTGGCTGTAGATGCTATACCAGAGGGATCTGGAGTAAAAGATGAGTGGTCTGAGGTGCAACAGATGGCAACAGCAGTCACCCACCTGCAGCTGAGGCAATTTGCTAGCCCACTGTGGTGGCAAAGGCTGTTTGCTTAACCTTTTCTTTTTATGGTTGCAAGAAATGACTGACCATGGGAGTGACAATCTGTTTCATGGTCAAGCCGAAAAGGAAGCTTCTATCCTGGGGAAAAACAAGCAACAACTCCAGTAAAACTATCAGTCCACAAAAGTTCCTTTTTTGACAGAAAAACACAGTAAAAAACACTTTCAAACACTGTGACAGCCCCACAACCTTAAAATAAACACATTTTCTCCACAGAAAATAGGTTATCAGTTAGATAACACTACATTTAAACTGACAGAAACAACCAGTGTTCTGTTAATAGTACATTGCAGTCTCAAGACAATGCATTAAACCACAAGACTCTTAGCTTTAAAATAACTTTCCTGAAGAGGAAAGTGCTAAAACATTAGTAAAAATAAGAAAATAGAAGTTTTTTTTCCCCAAAGGGAACTTATATGTCCAGCTATGGAATTTAGAAGTGGACTGTCAATCCTCAAATGCCTCAGAGGAGCATACTCTTAGGCAGCAGTAAATCTCTGAAGGGCTTTGTATGCAAACTTGTCCTTTAGTTAGCTCAGCTTGAGCTGCTTGATAGTTTGGGCGCATTGAAGGTACCCTGAATATTTGGAAGCTGGCTGGCTATTATATGCTTGGCAGGATGTAACCCATATAGCTAAGGCTTCTACAACAGTGATCAATATGAAAACCACCTGATGTGACATCTCTTGGATTCTAAGGTCTGCTCTATGTGAGAGGCATACTTGTGTATGGCTGGAATGTGACAGACTCAAAGAAAAATGTTATCTTTGGTATGATAATTTTCCATAAATCCAGTCAGTAGTGGTGGGAGATGACTTGTTGCCCAATTGCTGCTCATCGCTTGGTGACAGTGCAAGAGACTTTGAAAGATTTTGCTAACATCTGAAGCCATTCTTGAAAGATAAATGAATCATTTTGCACTTGGATTACTTATTTTCATTATACTGTGAAAGTTTACTGTGCTATTTATTTTTTTACACTTTTTTAAAGTTTAAAGTTGCATTTTCAAACCGCTATAAGGGCTGCTGTTCTACACTGAAATACATTGTAACTAGTATTTCTTAGTATTAGACATCTGTTTGTGGTTCCTTAACATTTGGACCCCAAACCGGTCATATTACATTAAGAGGGTCATAGTCTGCACTCTTGTGGCAGGAGAGGACTGCTTTCACCTATCTGAACAGGAAATTGCTGGTGGAAAGCTCATTTATGTACTTACCTGATCAACCTTAGGGCATAGTTAGTGTAAAACTTGCTTTTTTCTGATCATATATGAGCCTTGTGTTTGTGCCAAGCTGCCCTCTGCGCAGCAGCAGTTACTGGTGCCTTGTATACATGTAATCATCAGAAGTTCAATTTTCCTATAAAAAACACCTCAGAACTTTACCTCAGTTATATGTTATTTAGAGGGCAACTAGTTTGTGCAATGAGCAGAATTTATGGATTTAGTTAGGGCTATTTAGGTCTACCTTACCTTATTATAGTACACAAGCCTATCAATGCTTAGACAGCATCTGGTTGGGGCACTGGGCAGTATCACTGGTTAGGTTAGCTGCAGATTATTCCAAGTAAGCACCCTTCCCTCATCCAGTTACAAACACCCTCCACTCCTATCCTTTGCAAGTCCACATTAGGAGCTATAACCATCAATGGGCACTTTCCTGCTATCTCTCCATCCAGCTTGGTGGATATGGGCATTCTGAGTCAATGTAGGAATTGCCTAATGTACACTGATAACCACTTAATTCTTGAATAAAGAAATACACTATATAATAGATGTAGTTACACATTAACACTGGAGGTTAGACTCTCACAAGCAGACACAAAAAGCAACAAACAGGTTGTCAGCAACTCACACATGTCACTTACCACACTAACAAAGGACCACACACATAGACCCACATGTCTGGAAGTGCTCACATGTAACTTACTCAAACCTCAAAGGTCTCTCAAGTGTAGTCCTCAGAAACTACACGAACACAAACAAGACAATTCCCATCACAGCACATAAAGCCACATCTCATTGTGTCTCCAGTACCAATCACATAAGGTGAAACATTCCAAAACTCAATACTGTGGTCAGAAGAGACTCCATTGAGAGACACACTGATGCCTGTCTTACCAGGCCAGATAAGGAGAAGGTTGCAGTTAGTTGCCTGTCAGGGCTAGGATTCACCCGATCGTGCAACCACTCAAGCCACTTACACCAAAGTACCAGTATGACTCAGTCATAGTCCATATAGGCATGAATGAGCTGAGATGTACCTCCTTGGACTATATGAAGAGAGGCACTTTCAGAATACATGTCACAGGCAGGTATGAGCCTAGGAATGAGCAGCATTCTACTATCTCCAAAGATGATGTCACATTATCAACAAAAAATCATCAACTTTAACAACTGGCTTAGCTACTGATGTCATTCCAAAGGAGTTCAATACTTGTCAAATTGGGAGGACATGGATGACAGGCCACCCTGCTTTGCCATAGATGGTCTTCCCCTACCATCTCTAGACTTTCGGATATTGGCCAAAACATTATCCACCCCTATAGTGCCTTTTTTAAGCATTGCCAAACAGACAAACCTTCCAACATAACAAAACCTACTCAGGATAAGCTAAAGGTGCTATTGCTCAGTGCTAGGATGTCTACAAGAAACTGCACTCCGTAGAAGCTCTCCTCACCCTGGAGAATGCTGATGTCTGTACAGTTACTGGAACATGGTTCAAAGCCATGGAAAGCACTCTAGCAGTGCATGGCTATAATGCCTTTCATATATTCTGACCACCCAATGAACATGAAAGAGCAAAAGATGGAAGTATACTCACCTAAATAAAGGATATGCATATCTCAAGGCTGGTCAAACAAAATGACATGCTTGAACTAGTCCATATCCAACTAACTATGGGAAAAATCCATTACCGTATTCTTGCTAGCTACAGGTCCCTCACTATGAATCAGGAAACCCATACAGCATACCTGAATAATCACTCACCATCCAGTCCAATACCATACTCAAGGGTGATTTTAACTACTCCTATATTAATTGGGTGGCATACACGACCACTAACATGCAGGCCCAAAGAATTCTTGACATTGTAAATTTAAATAACCTGGAGCAAGTTGTCTGTGCTTCCACTAAGGGAAAAAATATCCTAGATCTGGGACTCACAAATATGGGAGAGCACTGTACCCCTCTAGTGTCATATCCCCAACTTGTAAGATTGGATCACAAATCAGTCTCCCTTGAAATGAAGGGTAAAACTAGTCCCCTCACCTAACCCCAAAAACTTTAAGTAGTTCTCTAAGGTAAATTACCCCCTATTAAGGGATGGTGTAGCTAGTTGCCAAGCTCCCCCAAATCCAGAAAACACAGAAACCTATGCAGATGTGTACATAAAAGCCCTATGTGGCTATATAAACAACTGCATAGAAAGTACCAAACCAAAAAAAAAAAAAAAAGCAGGTGAAACCGCAAAAACAAGTCACCCTGGTGGTCCCCTGGAATTAATAGGTTGTACAACAAAAGAACAAAAATCCTGTTGAGAATTAGTGAGAATGTGCACAACAGAGCAAAAAGTCCCTCATTAGTCGAAACAAATGAATCAGGGAAGTAGTCAAGTATCTGAAAGCAGACTTTCAGGTAAAAAATAGCCTCCAAAGCTAAGGATAACTATAAGGCATTTTTCAGTTATGTCCGCAACACCCGGAACAGTTTAGAATTAATTATAGATGGCCTCTCCTATATTCAGCCAAAAGATACAGCAAATCTGTTGGCCAGGAAATTCAGCTTAAATTTCACCTTCCCATCACCCCCAGTTCTCCACCAAGAAATACCCTTTACCATGCCACTGTCAATTATCACCAAAGAACAGGTTGCCACTGCGCTATCTAAAGCTAAATACATGACTTCAATGGTGCCTGATGATATACCTGGTTTTCTCTTAAACAGCTTAAATCAGGACTTATCAGGCCCATTAGGATCTGTATTTAACCACAGCCTCCAGACTGGCTTTGTCCCTATAGAGTGAGGGACAGCAACAGTCATTCCTCTGCATAAAGGGGAAGACCATCTATTGACTCAGGAAATTACAGGTCCATAAGTTTGACTGGTCTTATCTGTAAGGCCATGGAAAGAATAATCATGGACCTGATAAATAATGACATAGGAAACTTTCAAACACTGGACCTGACCCAATTCAGCCTTGTCAAGGGCAGGTCATGCCTACTGAATTTGGTGGATTTCTTTGAGAAAGTCTCTAAGGGCATGTATGAGGGTGAAAGAGCACATTCCACCTACCTCGACCTGGGGAAAGCATTTAACACAATTTCCCACTGAGGTATTATAAATAAACTCACAAAATTGGGCATAAATCCCTGCATCCCAAGATGGATAGCCAATTGGCTTATGGAAAGGACACATGTGGTTAAAGTGGGTGAATCCAGATCCAGCAAGAGGCCAGTTGCTACTGGTGTACCAAAAGGCTTAGGGCTAGAAACACTCCTATTCATAATATACTTCTCTGAAGTCAAGGCTAATATGGAAGGCCTCTGAATGACAAAGACTGGTGATGACTACAAGCTGCCAGCAACCACTGAATCCCCCAGTGATGTAGATATCCTTTAGAAGGGTTTAGATCAGACTAGTGGCTGGTGTCAGAACCATGGCCTAAAACTAAATGTGAAAAATACATTATTATACCCCTTGAAAGAGTCAGATACCCCTGCAACTTACAAAATCAATAGCATACTCTTAACAGTAGACTCAGAGGTGAGAAATCTAGGCAACAGGTAATAGCCTGAACTTTGACTGGCATGTGCTACAGTGGTGAGGAAGTCCTTTTATGTGGCACAACTTATAAGTAAAGGTATGGTATCCAGTTCCAAGGAAATTATAGTCCCACTGTACACAGCCCTCATTAGACCAATAATTGAGTACAGTGTGCCATTTGGCATGTACTTAATTAGATACAGTATTTACTGCAGCTGGAACAACCTCAGAACTTCCTCATAAAGAAACTACAGGGTGTAAACAACGTGTGCTTTGCAGATAGACTAAAAATCTATCTCTTTACTCTGTCTCCTACTGACTATTAAGAGATGACCTCTGTCTGACCTACAAGGCACTCACAAATTCCGCCCTGATGGAGATGCTACATATCTGTAATTCAAAAGCATGTGGGTCAGTCGATCTAGGGATCTAAACTTAGACTCAAACAAAACATGCTGGAGAGACAGATATGTGTCTCAGAGATTGCTCCCTCTTTGGAACAGGCCTCCTATTCATATTAAGCAGAGCCCTTCCCTTGCCCTCTTCAAACGCAATTTGGATCAATGGATGGGGAATCACAAATTCACACCTTGGGTAGTGCCTATGTCCGTTATGGACAGGGGCACTGTGTTAGATACTCAAGGCATAGGCACAAACCCATGCCATCCACTTGCTCATAGGGGTCATATTTTGGGTACAATCAGGTTATACAGCCTAGGCAGGTAAGGGCTCTTTAAGCCATTAGCCTAGTAATCTCCAGTGAATCTATAAGACCTGCTGATCATTACATTCTTTCAGGATAGCACAAGTACTGAAACTACTGTTTTTCAATTTTTAACCGAGCTAACACTGCCAACTCTCTCATACATTCCTATCCAAGACTATACTATATTAGATGTAGATCTTTGGTATGCGTATCAATCTGTTATAATTTATCTTATCATTTCCATTAAGAAATCTGAATATTTCCAGAACACCTCCTTTCCCCCAGTGATAATGCATTCTAATTGATATGAACATTAGTGCTATATGAAGCTGCAACATTTTTATGTTTTTTTTTTTTTTTTTTTTAAGTAATAAGGTTTATCATGTCCACAGGTCCACCGTTCTTATACATTTTTGAGGTTTATAAAGACGTCAGTGAGAGACAAGTGCTATCATAGCTGAATATCATAGGAATGCCAAGAAATTTAACATCTAATTAAGATCATGCTTAGTGCTTTCAGAAATGCATAAATGTAATAGGATATATAGATTCGAACAAACAGATTCACTTAGAATCATGAAAGTCCATTACAGATATAAAACTGGCAGCCAACTCTATCTCCTACAAGATAACATTTCAGGCATTTACTGTACTTGCAGCTATTACAGTCGGTGTTCCCTGCACAGCTGCTTGAAATAGATGGGTCATATTAAGTTCTTTGAGCAAGGCTTCTGAACGCTTCATAAGCAGCAGTATAAAAATTCAAATTCTGCAGGGTAAGAGATTCTGGTAATGAGCACTCTATGCTGTCTCATTTTCTGTTATAATTAAAATAAAACTGTGAAGCTAAAAATCAACAGCAACAGATGTTTTACAGTAGGGGAGTTGCTGATTCTTGGGACAAAGCTAAACTGGTTGCATGGAAATGGAAAACACATACAAAATAAATACAGACAGAAGTTCAGTTCTCTTCATCATAAGCATTCATCTGCAGTGAATTAGCATTTATTGTCTTTCATTTGTTTTCTTTTTTGCCAGTAAGGTCATTGCAGCCAAGTTTAGAGATGGCATGGTATGTAGGCATTATTAAATCAAATCCATGGTTGTAAGCAGTATAACCTTACAGACTGAACTCTATAACACGACTATTGAGAAAAATAAAAAAATACACATTACATTTCCACACTGCTGGAAGAAGTCAGAGTGTATGAAACTTTGTTTTCTCCAATTTGTGGAAATATATTGTGAAACTCTGTAGACTACTCTGCACTGTATACAACTATAACAACGTGTTTCATCAAAAATATGTTAAATAACATAAGTGCTGAAATATATTTATACAAAAATATGAGCAAGTCAAGACTCTTCTGTAGGAGACACTAGTGTGTGATTTAGCAAGATAGAAAACCCATGATTACTTCTCTTTATGGGAAGTGATCTTTTATAAGAAAACTAGGAAACTCTGGAAAGTGTTCGTAATGTTTTCACGGTGTAACATCAAAATTCAATCACTTGAAAAAAAAATCAGAAATCACACACTCAGAAGAGAAAAATAATATGTAAGCTAATGGCGCAAATTAAAAGAGCTTTTTTAGAGGGGTCAAGCCCACCCAACACTCTGCATGCCTGTAAACTTATGTATACCAACACTATGGTCACATAACAGTGTGGAAGGGAGAAATTGCAGAAAACAGTGCACAGCAGTGTTTAAACAGTTATGACCAGACAATTAAATTCCATTCAACTGGTTCTCAAGTAAGTGTGGCATTTCCATTCAGGGCTCATAATATTGTCAAGAGGAAAATATGTTCTGTATATTATCCTTTTTGTTAAAACAAACTCAGTTCATTTTCTTGTTTTGCTTAAAATCAGCCAAAGACAGATGCATTAAATAATATCTTAACTCTCTAGGGGGTTTAGACAGGAGTTTTGGACTTATACATCACCTTTCAGAAGGTAGCAGCAACCCACCTCTACCTGAGGCTGTATATGTTTGTGGACATAATACTTTTGTACCACTGCTAATTTTGCTAATTAGTATACCCTACAGATAAAAAAACAAATGTGGGAGAAGAGAAGAGAAGGAAAGGGAAGGGAAGAGAAGGGAAGGGAAGGGAAGGGAAGAGAAGGGAAGATAAGATAATAGAAGAGAAGAGAAGAGAAGGGAAGGGAAGGGATGGGAAGAGAAGGGAAGATAAGAGAAGAGAAGAGAAGAGAAGAGAAGGGAAGAGAAGAGAAGAGAAGGGAAGGGAAGGGAAGGGAAGAGAAGGAAGGGAAGGGAAGAGAAGGGAAGATAAGATAATAGAAGAGAAGAGAAGAGAAGAGAAGAGAAGGGAAGGGAAGGGAAGGGAAGAGAAGGGAAGGGAAAGGAAGAGAAGGGAAGAGAAGAGAAGAGAAGGGAAGAGAAGGGAAGATAAGAGAAGAGAAGGGAAGGGAAGGGAAGAGAAGAGAAGAGAAGAGAAGAGAAGAGAAGAGAAAAGAGAAGAGAAAAAAGAGAAGAGAAGAGAAGAGAAGCGAAGAGAAGAGAAGAGAAGGGAATGGAAGAGAAGGGAAGGGAAGAGAAGGGAATAGAAGAGAAGAGAAGAGAAGAGAAGAGAAGAGAAGAGAAGGGAAGGAAGAGAAGAGAAGAGAAGAGAAGAGAAGAGAAGAGAAGAAGAGAAGAGAAGGAAGGGAAGGGAAGGAAGAAGAGAAGAGAAGAGAAGAGAAGAGAAGAGAAGAAGGGAAGGGAAGAGAAGAGAAGGGAAGGGAAGGGAAAAGAAGAGAAGAGAATGGAAGAGAAGAGAAGAGAAGAGAAGAGAAGGGAAGGGAAGAGAAGGGAAGATAAGAGAAGAGAAGGGAAGGGAAGGGAAGAGAAGAGAAGAGAAGAGAAGAAAAGGGAAGAGAAGGGAAGAGAAGGGATGGGAAGAGAAGGGAAGAGAAGGGAATAGAAGGGAAGATAAGAGAAGAGAATACAAGACAAGAGAAGAGATGAGAAGAGAAGAGATGACAAACTTTATCCAGACAGTTGCTTCATCTCAGAGTCAGTGAAAGGGAATGGAAACATTCTCAAAACTCCCAAAATAGATCATAATGAGATGCTCCATTAAAAAAAAAAAAAAAAAAACAGTAGAATGGAAGACAGATACCTTGGTGAATACTGACTTGGAGATTAAAATGGCCAGACTACAGGAGAATGTAATTAAAATTATGCAAATAATTTCTAGGATGGAAGACATGGCATTCCTGAAAACCAATGTAGAAAACCAGTAAGCCTCATTAAATTCTGTAGCAGTAGAACAAAAGAAAGCACAATCCAAGACAGGAGAGACAGGCAAGCAAATGGCAGACTGGCTTAAGAGGATGATTGTAATGAAAAGTGAAAGAAAGAGAGAGGAAGAAAAGTTGAAAGCACAGCTTGATGCACAACAAAATGACCACAGAAGGACAAACCTGTCTATAGCAGGCATCCTTCAAAAAATAACAGAAGAGAGGCTGGAGGAGTATTTCAAAATAAATGTTCTATATTACCTGAAAGTCCTGACCAGTAAGATTACCATATCAAATAGGTACAGCACATTAAAACAGCAACTAAAGTAAGAGGCCCCTGAAGTATACATTGTGGCGCTTGCATGTCCTTCAGGGAACCAGAAAACTGGACAAAACAAATTAGAAGATAATGGCAGATTGCTGTCAGTGCTTTATCAATAGTGAAGGCATACTATGGGTCAGTGCAGTCTGAATTAAGCTATTTTACCACCTGTAGCTGCAATTTCTAGAAATGTTATTAAATAAGACATCAGGGCAGCCATGGTGGTGAAGCAGTTAGCGGTGTCACCTCACAGCAAGAAGTTCTCCAGTTCAATCCTCAGCTGGGGTGTCTTCTGTGTGGAGTCTGCATGTCCTCCCTGTGGACGCATGGGTTTCCTCCAGGTGCTCCGGTTTTCTCCCACATCCCAAAGATGTGGAGTGGATTGAACATTCTAAATTGGCCCTAGGCATGAATACATGCATGTGTGTGTGCCTTCAATGGAAGGTTGGGCGCTGGGCTGGCAACTCGACACCGTAAAAACTCTACTGCCAGTCATGAGTGGACAGGTGATCCACTGTGGCAACCCCTAACTGGGAAAAAGCCGAAAGAAGAAGAAGTTATTAAACAAGACATCAGAGAATAATAACAGTGCACTGGGTCAAAAAGGCCATGGACTCCTGCAGATGAAAGGAACAAAGAAAAGAGAGAAGGAAGATAGTTGATTTGCATGAAACTTGCAGAACATGAGACAGAATAGTGGAATTTAAAATGGAGGCAGCACAACCAACATCCTTCTCTGGATTAGGACAAGAGCAACTAAAAGGGATCAAATGATAACAAAAGAAATGGATCACAAGGAAAGGAAAGAAGTAATGAAGAACAGCTAAGCATAGAAAGTAATAAGCCAGGGAAAGGAAGGATAGAGGAAGCCAAAATCAAGCATGAAGTGAAAACCCAGCTGAGTTTGCTTGTAGTGGATATGGCCTACACAAAGAAGATGATGAATATCCATCATGAAAAGAAGAAGGAGGAAGGAGAAGAATCCAGTAAATCAAAATGAAGAGGAAAACAAGAGATGTAAAAGCAGTCAATGGGGAATACATAGAGAACTGAAAGAGGCACCCTGGTTATGGCAAAAAGAGGTGATACTAGTGTATACATAAAGCTGACAACATAAGACAGTAAACAAGAACAGATAAATGCAACACCTTCTGGGAAATATGAGTCTGTCACCCTGGTAAGGAAGCAGGATTTCAGTGACTGGGCTCAGGGTCAAGGAATCTCACAAGGTGGAGTGATTGTTCATTCCTGACTTTTGGGGAATTCCATAGACTGGAGAAGAAGGACTCAATTAACAATTAGAAGAAAATGAATTCAGTATTGACTAGGGGAGGGGAAACTTGGAATTGTAATAAAAGGATGAAGCTACTCAACAAAGACATTATCATGTATGTATGCAAAATAAGTTACAAGAATAAGAATACATAAACGCAAACTGATACACTGAAATGTGTCTGAATACCATAAAAGTAAGGGGGAAAGAAGACTATGAAAGCCAATGAACTAGGAACAAATATGGACAGGAGAAAAGAGATGAAATGGATTAAATAAGCCAAGATGAACAGAGCAAAGAAGGGAGGCAGAGACAGTTGGTGAAGAGCAACAGAACTAACAGCCAAAACAAGGACAGGTTATGAAGATAGAAGAGAGTATAATGGGAAAAGTTCAATGTAAGGGAAGAGGAAGATGAGAAGGAAGAAGGAAGGAGGAAAGATAGCGCAACGCTAGCAAGCAATGGGAAGCAGAAAGTGGTGGAGGCTACAACAATGAGATTAGGTTCCAGTAGTGTCCAAGGATGTGAAGAGATGACCAGTGTAACTAAGGCAAGAAGGAACAGGCACAGTGGAGCATGGGGAAGGAGGGATCAGGTTTATGATATGGAATGATGGGATGGTGTCAAGCCCAATAACAGGAGTAGTGCTAGAAGATGCACCAGGGAGCAGAGAGGCATTGGGCTTAACTGTGATACAAAACTAAGAATGAAGAATGGGAGATGCTAAAATCAAAAAGTATCCCAATATCGAAAGAGAGCAGGTGAGAGGAGTGAAGTAGATGGGAGGAGGAGGCCACACGTGGAGATGGGAAAAGGTATACCTTATTAAGCAGTGGTCAAATGGAGAAAATGGAGGGTGGGAAATTGATAGATAGATAGATAGATAGATAGATAGATAGATAGATAGATAGATAGATAGATAGATATGACAGAACTGAATGTGGTTGAATGTAGTTTTAGTTGACGTCTGTTTAGTCAACATAGTTTAATTGACTTAAGCAGATGGTCAAAAGGTGAGCAAGATCCCACAACTCTTGGGGTTAGAGAATATGTCCTCTCACTGATATTGTGTGATCTCAGAGTTAGTATATACAATTAGCAGGGAGTGTGGGGTGCAGGGGGACTTGCTCCCTGCAAAAAATGATGCTAGCAGCAAAAATAAAAACACACATTTTGTTTATTTTTTTATATTAATTTTGCATGTGAATTGGTTAGTGATCAATGCAAGCATGCTAATGTGTACATTTTAATGAGTAGATGGGCATTTGCATGATGTAGGAATGCAAATGAAGGTCATAAGAGAGAGAGGACTGATGTATAAAGAAAAGCTGAAAGACAGAGAGGGAGATGAACATGGGAAGAGGCATATGAGAATATAAGGGTAGAGAAGAATAGCATCAGACATGACATTGAGAAGAAATTATTCATACAAAAATGATAACAAGGAAGGAGTACTGATAGGTACATCAAGACAAAGCAGGGAGACCATTGGAAAGGGTCATTGGGATGTAAACGAAAAAAATGTGGGTAGAAAGAACAGGAAAAGCAGGTGATGAAGCAAGCCAAAGTGGTGTTATAAGAAAGCATTTGACTCTTCTGAATGGTGCTTCCTCTTCAAATCACTAGAGGAGCTAGGGAAAGGCTTATAAACAGGGTGAAGGCCGTATATACACATCTTAGAGAAGCACCACTGGTAAATTGGTAATCTCAGCAAAACTGAGTATAAAAAGGCAAGGGTGTCCATTCTACACCAGGGCTTTTCCTGCTGGTGATGGACAATTTAGCCAGGAGAGTGGGAGAGGACTTGGAGGACCTGAGGGGACAAGAGAGGGAAGAATGTCTTTCTGCTTGTTTGCTGATGACTGACTCCTGATGGCAGAAAATCTGAGGGGAACAAAGACGATAGCGATGGGTCATCTGGGGAAATTTCAAATGTATAAGGGAAAAAAAATCATTGATATATTCAGAAATGAAAGGGAGGGGAAGATCAAAAAAAAAAGAAAGAAAGAAAACAGAAAAGGACCTGTACAACTGGAAGTAGAAAAGAAACTATGTGAGAGGCGATGATTTGTCAATGATGGTATAGAGAAGTTGTATTAAAGTAAGTTAGATGTATTATATTTATGCATAACAATTGTGGTTGCTGTAAATCTTATATCACATAAACAATGTGAATATGAATGTGAAACAATGTGAATAATCCTGAGTATACAGCAGCTTTCAATATGAATGCAGCAGAACATTAAAAACTGAAAGTAAATATGCTTCTGAAATGTGAACATAAAGTGCCTAAAATTGGATCCCCCCAGCCAATTTAAAGACCACGAAAAAAGAAAATTATCATTTATATTGAATTGATTGAATTGAAAAAGAATAGAAAATTGGACTTGTGATTCTTAAAAACACAGTTCTAAATCTCTGAGAAAATAAATTACTGCATTACTGAACTGTGCAAATGGATTGCATTTCTGGAAAGAGTTCAATGTGGAATCCATTTATCAGTAAAACTACACAACTACTGATTGGACTTACAATCAATGGTAAATAAAAGAGCAATTATGCCTTGAACTACTGGTAATGATAGGTCCAAACAAGCTGTTAGGGTTACATGTCATTCAGCTCTTCAAATACATGTACTTTATATTTCCTTGGTGCAGGGTTATAGCTGCTTGTTTGTTTGATTTTACAAAACACAGTGCTTAATTTTATTTATTCTAATTAAATCATTTTATTATTCAATTTCAAATATTTGCAACCAGTGATTTAATTATGTGCATCGGTGTAATTGCTAAACTTAGTTTATTTTTCTCAACCTTTCAAAGAGTAGCTGTTCAGCAAGTGCTATGATATAAACATTTGATGGCTGTCTTATTTTAGGGCTAATATTGGTTGCAGTGCTACCATAAAACAGGCAAGGGGCTGTTGATACTAGAGACCTATCATTAAACCCTCCTGGAAACAAACTGTGAGAAAAATTATCTTTGGGCAGGATTCAATAAACCCTACACAGTTAGCTAAAACTGTGTACTCGTCGCGCAGCGATGCGCACACAATAGCGTGCTGAGTGCTGCACAAACACGGTAACATGCTAATTACAACAAAAACAGCTGAATTGTATGCTAATCAATGTGCAGATGTCTCAACATTTAGCTTCATAGGTGTTTACTAGGCTAACAACCACAAGGGCCTTTTTAAGCCCACCCATGTATTCCAAATCTCTGAAAGGTTCTGGTACCCTTGATAAGTGTAAGGAGGGACTTGGGAGGTGAAACATTTGAAAACAATGGCTTGGTAGATGAACCATTTACAGGCTGCCTGTGTCCATTAGAGACATAGGTGCCAAACCAGGGATGAATTTCCCATTCCCTATACAATTTTCCAAGTTACACTTGAATTAGGTTAGGGAGGAACTCTGCTTCACATGGATGGGGAGCCTGTTCCAGAGTAGAAGTAATTTCTGGGATATATACCTGTCTCTCCAGCAAGTCCTGTTTATATCACAGGCAAGAGCTAAGACTTTAGAATGGATAATTCTAGTGCTGTTTGTTTTGCAGATATGCAGGAGGTCCATCAGAGTGGGGTCTGACAATGCTTTGTATGCCAGACATAGATCTCCCTTCAACAGCTTGTAGGAGATAGAATCCATGGAGAGGGCCTTGAGGCGGTCTGCATAGGATATTTTACTTATGCCCTGTATTCTTTTAGTGAAGAACCTCTGTGGACATTCCAGTTGTTAGATATGCCTGGCTAGGTACATGCCAAAGAGGGCATTGTACTCAATGATAGGTTTGATGAATGAGGGTGGATGGGTCTGTAAGAAATGAAGCAAGGAAAGGTTGGCAATTAGGCATCACAATGGGAATCACACAGGGGGACAGTGAATACACAATTTCTTATGTACCCTCTAAGAAATAGCTGCAACTGAAACGTGTCTGAGCCATCCACCCAGACCCATGTCTACTGAACAACTCTCTGGTATAACTATGTAACTTATCAGTAGGTACACATAGAAAAAGCATGCATCACAGGAAGTAGTACTCAAATTATTATTTTAGTCTGCAAGCCAATATAATGTTGCCATATGTAAGATTACCTGGAAGCTGCTCCTGGGGCATACTTCTCCAACCAGCCACATCAGCACTGACATCAAGCACATGGTGCGCAGTCTCTGCTGAACTGTCTGGATCTCTGGCAGTGGACAGGAACTTCTCATTTGGTGTCAGTGGTGGCTCAGCAGCAGGACCACCTGTAGCTAGCTGTTCTTGGGCAACTGCAACTGCTCTTCTCCATACTGATGAAATCATATCAGTGCTCCAATGTTGCACCTGATCATAATTGTGGCTGGAACTACCAAATGCATTTACATCATCAACTAACTGGTTCCAACACTCCTTTCTGACTGCCATATCCCCACTGTAACTCTCAAGCAGGAAGGCTCCAAGCCACCTCAGAGCCTGGATTATTACCTCCTTCTCAGCATCACTAAAAGAAAGTTTTTGTGGATTTGAAGGCTTGGGTGCTATAATCCTATGTGATGTAAAACAGAGAAAGATAAAACAAATTAATGTCACATACGTTCATAGGTTCATAGGTTGGTACTAGGCTATCATCCCTAGGGCCTATACAAGCCTAGCCATAACAATTCCCTGGCTATTTCTTCCCACACTATTTACTTCCCTGGACTCCTGTCTAGCAGGGTGACTGACATGATCCCCAGGGTGAATTTCCTTTCTCCCATCCAATCATCAAGGTTCCTTTTGAAGAGGGCCAAAGAGGCACTTTGCTTGACATGTGTGGGAAATCTATTCCAGAATCTGGGGAGTCTCTGGGTCAGGTACCTATCCCTCCAGCATGTTTTGTTTATTGATTTATTTATTTAGATCCCTGGAGCATGTGGCTCTGAAGGATTTCTTTAAGTGTAGCATGTCCAACAGCTCAGGGTTTGACATGGCCTTCTACGTTAAGCACTCTGAGTAGAAGATATGCAACAGAGTATAGCTGGAGTTTTTAAGGTGGTCAGCGTAGGGCATCTGCTTTAGGCCTGTGATTCTTTTAGTGAAGTATTTCTGTCGCCTTTCCAGTTGTTGCAGAAATCTTGAGAGGTACATACCAAACGGGGCGTTGTATTCTATAATGGGTCTAATGAGGGATGAGTACAGTGGGACAATGACCTCCTTTTTTCTGGATGAAAAGCCCTTAATGATGAGGTGTGCCACATAGAAGGATTTCCTGACTGTTGTGGCAATGTGGTTATCGAAGGTGAGACCACTGTCCACCTGTGTCCCTAAGTCTCTTATCATACTTTCGGTGTTTAGTGTACTGCCACCTATATTGTAATTCATGGGTACATGTTTTTTCCCAAAGAGGATAACTATACATTTCTTGGCATTGAGCTTGAGCCCATGGCTCTGGCACCAAGCATCTTTTTCTGTAAGGCCCTTCTGTAGAGTATCCACATCATTTGAGGATTCAATAATGGCTCCCAGTTTGCAGTCATTTGCGAACTTTGTTGGCCAGAGTCCCTTAGTGTTGGCCTGTACTTCAGAGAAGTAGATGACAAACAAGAGCAGTCCCAGGACTGAACCCTGAGGTGCTCCACTTGTCACTTGTCTGGTGCTGGATTTGGAGTCGGCTACTTTTACAGTGTGGGTTCTATTAGTAAGCCAGTTAGCAACCCATTGGGTGACGTAGGGATTAATGCCCAGCTTAGTAAGTTTATCTATGATTCCAAAGTGGAGGATGGTGTCAAAGGCCTTGGCAAGGTCTAGATAGGCTGTATAGACCACCTTACCCTTGTTCATGGCTCTGGAGACTGATTCAAAGAAGTCAATCAGGTTCAGGAGACAAGATCGGTCCTACATGGACCCAAACTGGGTGGGGTCCAGTGTTTGAAGGTTGCCAATGTCTTTCTTTATAAGTTCCATGATAATATGCTCCATGGTCTTGCAGATAAGGCTCATCAGACTGATGGGATGGTAGTTTCCGGGATCCAAGGTGGATCCCCCTTTGTGGAGTGGGATAACTGTAGCTCTGCGCCACTCAGTGGGCACAAAACCTGAGGTGAGGCTATGATTAAACATGACACTTAGGTGAGGTGCCAGTTCATATTGTAGTTCATGTAGTACACAGCCCAGGATGTCATCTGGTCCCATGGATGCTGTATTCTTAGCTTTGGAGAGTGCGTTTTTTACCTGTGTGGCTGTTATGACTGGAATCTGGCAATCTAGTAATGTATTTGTCACAAAAATAATCAGTCTGTTTACCCTTTGTCAACATAAAGCACTTGAAACACACTTTTCATTTAGTACAATAGAATGTTACATGGCTCCCCCCTTCCCCTCCCACACAAACGAAGGTTTGTGCAAACCAAGTAATGTTTATGTTTCCCACAGAAATATCAGGATGCCTGCACATTTTCAATAGAAAAACACTTAAAACAAACTTTTCTTCTTGGACCACAGAATGGTAGGTGCCTCCCCACCCCAAAAACATCAAATAAATGAAGGTTTGTACAAACCATGGAATGCCACAGAAGTAACATATATATACTTTCCATACAATTATCATGATTGTGTACACATTTATAACAGAAAAGTAAATTTATGAATGCCAGTCACTTCTCACTGTGCCCACAGCTCTTGTATAGGTTGCAGTGGGCCATCTGAGAATCTTTGCACCACTGACAGTGACATGTACATTACATTTCTCTCCAATAACATAGGCCAGTGAAAAAGCAAATGTTAAGAACATGGTTGTGCTGAAAGTTTAACCTGTCTATCTCACAGATGTAAATACCTGCCAAACCTGCCTATGTCAACAGTGAGGTATAATAAGTCCATACTGGTAAAAGTTCCATTTTCTCCTGGATATATACATACATTTGTTTGCATTTACAAAATATAACATGTCCTTGAATAATATAAGCATACCTTAGCAAAATAACGGCTTCTCTGCAAAGAAATCACATTCAAAGGAATACCAATCTTTTGTTTCATCAAAATACTCATCTCCCCACCTTCAAGTTCCCTAGCTACATGGTTATATTTTTATAGTGTAGAGTCAGCCCTCTGAGCACTGTGAAGATGCAAATGAGGTGTGACCTAATTAGAATTGCTGTATATCAAACTTTTGAATATTTTAATCAGATATAGTGCAGCCTCTATACCATTTTGTTAGGTGCTAATGATTAGTAATTGTGAATGATTAGTGTGAGTGAACGAAAACACAAAAGCAATTCAGACACCCTTCCCTGCAATATGTGTGTCAATGAGGATACACTTTGTGGAACTATCTTCAGAGAGTTTTAAATAAAGCAAAACACTACACATGTCAATTTTTGTCCATAATAGCAGAAGCCTCTTGCCTTTGATGAAAACTGTTGTTCATTGTTATGTGATTTTGCCACACTTTGAAAGGAAAATGAAAATAAGAGAAGAATGACCAGAATATCAAAAGAAGACAGAGCTGCATTTCTGCAAACATACTCATAAATTCTTGTATGATCACACATTGCACTAAATAGGTTAGCCTCACATGTACAACCAACTGAGAATGTACAAGTGTATGAATTGTTAATACTGGAGATGAATTGTGAATTGTTTGTATGCATGTGATTTGACTGATGTTGCAAAGCAGTGTCTGAGTCAAAGAGAGATAACACCCTCCAACTGTGGTTTGTAATTGCATTAGTCTGATGGTTCATATCCAGAGCTGTTTAATTGTTTAACCTTTGTTTTACATTTTTTTATCTTTTCTTTTTTTATTTTATTTGGCTTTACCATTTGCTGGCATGTGACTTAGTGCAAACATGGTCAACTGCAGAAAAAAATTAAAATTTAGTGATAGTTGGCATATGAAGTGCAAACACACTTAGTGGCATTGTGTAGCAGTCAGCAACAGAAATTACACTTGTTACCCAACTGTCTGTGTTTGAAGTACACAGTAAATTAGCTAGGTAAAATAAGGTTGCAGTTCCACAGTAGTTATGATTCAATGAAGAATGGCCATAATTACTATTAGCACAAGGAGTATATGTTCACTATTGCCTGTTACATTTACACTTTGTCTGCCTGTGCACAAACATGGTTCAGTCCTGAAGGAAAAAAATTGAAAAATTGTATTTGGTTTGCCTTCCTTTGTGCAAACAGGCTAAGCGGCAACACACAGCTGTCAGGATTTTAGATAATACTGGGTGTACTAGCTTTGTCTGTGGCACCAGGTGTAAGCTCATGGCCAGACCGCATGTGAGGCAGGGTTCTAATCCAGCACACTCCACTTTTTTTTTTTTTTTAATAATGGTCTCCCACTGTAAATGTTCACAAAACATTGAATATACAAACCAATAGCTATGTACAGCAGGTTGAATGAGCATACATATGGTATCATATGTATTATATGTGTAACTGGTTTAACATGACAGTGATGAGTATGTAATAAAAATGTATTTCATATCTACGATGGATTTCATAGTTTATTTACAATCATCAACACCCCTCCCATAACCCAAGTATAACTGAAAACAGAATGCATTGAGCGGTCAGTACCAGAACCCAAACATCTATCACTAAACTAATACAAGGCTATCCATTTCCAGTATATTGTCAGACATTAGTCCTGCATCACACCTGAGAATGTATAAGCTAGGACCCTGTCATGTCACACACATACATGATTAACTGAAGTATAGCACCACTCACTCTTTAAAGTGTATTTTTGCAATGACCATGTTCGGCAAACACTTCTTCTGTGGCAATGAGGAAAATCAGCTATGTGGAAATGTATGCACTCACTTTCTTACACAGGTTTGAATCCCAGATTTTACACATTACCTTTAACAGTGTGTAAGGCCCCACAAAATATGTGTCAAGTCATCCCACTGATCACTCCAAAGTTATAGCTAAAAAAACAAGCTATTTAGCATTTCATTGTTGGCCATTGGACAAAGTGTGACCAGATATAGCAGCACACATGCCATAAATTAATGGCAAATGGCAAATGATCATTGTTGTTTCATAAACTCCCTTCCTCTTTGCTTGGCAATGTTTCTCTCTGCTTAACATCACGTAAATACGATTGGCATGGTTGTGCATGTTTGCTCACTAGTCGTAAAACATGATATCATGAATTGGTGGGAAAACACTTATACTTTTGTTGGAGTACCTTGGCAGACATGGCAGAAGATGGGAAAGATGGTGCTAAATTCAGGACAAAGAGGTGGGGTGTGGAGAAGTCAGAAATATTTGTTGCACTCCTTGTTAAGTGCTATAGCCATAGGCTGTTGCAGGGGGATTATACTGGGACTCAGTATAAGGTTGAAGCTTGGAACAACCTAGCCAAGGCTGTTTCCAGTATGACTGGCATATCATGCAATGCAAGCACCATTACAGTGACCTGAAAAGGTGCAAGCAGGCACCACTCAACCAGTGGCTGGACGAGTTTAGAACTGCTGACATCCCACAGTTGTGTAAGTATACAGATAAAGCAACTTTAAATGCTATGGAAGCTATAGATAGCCAAGACTGGTATGTGTAATGCTTTTGTGTCTCTTTTTCTCTCCTTCATTTCACAGCTGCACAGAATATTTCATTGAACAAGTAGGCACATGCTGACAGGTTAGAGAGGCTCAGAGAGGCAAGGGGTATGTATGCAGCACCAATGAACATGATTGCATTGCATATATTGGTATTCCATAGATTAGTAGCAGCTTAAGCATGCAGATCTTAACTGTAACAGCAAACATGCATGCTTTCTTCTGTAGCTCTTGGTAACTGTATTATGCAAGTGTAATACTGTATTCATAGTAGGTGGGTTCATTTCCCAGAAGTAGCCTATACATTCACATTTAACAAATATCATTTTTAGTTGTTAAATAAAGCAATATTGGTTTTAATGCCATGTTAAGTTGATCTATTGTGTCTTTGAAAGATATATGGAATATCTGCCTATTCCAAGGGTTATTTGTAACAATTTACAGTCCTTATTGGGATTGGGAAAGCTGCATATTTAATATAATAGTAATATAATAAAAAGTATATTTACTGCAATAAACCATGACTGTGCTATATTATGGTTCTAATCATCTCTTTTCTTTTTTGTCTTACCCCACCCCTTATCTTTGTTTTGTTTTTTTAAATGGAAACACACTGTTATGGTGTCATACTTTTCTGCCAACAAAACTAATGCTTTTCAGGACAGGGAGGTAGGCCAATCACTGCAGCTCATTCTGCTGACCGTCCACTGGCTTCCGCACCAACACCCATCACTTCTGGGTTGCAACCTGACTGTACTGCCCCTGCGGTCCCTGTGCACCCTGGCCCATCAACATCAGATAGCATTGCCCCATTTGCTGCTGCATTGGTACCCTCTGGGAGTATTGGTGGAGGTGGTAATTACATCATCCACCAGGAGCTGCCAGGGATGGTACATGATGTTATAGAAACTGGCACTGGTGCCTGCATCAGCCATGTGGAGAGGTTGCTTATTGGAATGGAAAATACACTCCAACATCAAGCAGTCTCACAAGGAACTAAGGAAGGGGACAGAAATTATAGTTCTGAGGGGGAGGATTGGATTCTCACTGTTCTCATGCTTGATGGGCATGTACCTCAGATGCCCCTTACCTGTCCCCAATCCTGGTGCCCCCAATATTTTTTGTTCATTATCATTCATATGTTTGTTTTATTTGTCCTATTTGTCTGCACCTGCTTCCTCACCCACACTACCTACCTGACCCTGACATTCTTATGCCACTTCCACAACATTCATCGCTTTTTAAAATACAAAAAATGGAGACCTGTCCCACAAAGAATTATCCCATGCATAGCTCTCTACTTGGCATATGTGTCTTCTCGACACACTTGATTTTTTACAATTGGCTATACAACATTATTGCATTGTCATTCATCTGTGTTGTGGTAACAGTCCAGACTCATCCAATTTTCTATACATGCTCATATTACAGTCTTGAAAAAGTGGATATATACGATTATTTCCTAAGTTCCCCTTGCAAATTCCTTTATTGGTTCCCCTCTCTTCTTTCTCCTGCTTGCACCTCATTTCACCACTTTTCTATCAACCCCATTTTCACATTTTTAATCTGGTCAGAAAATAGAATCACACACCATACTCTTGGCCAGAAATGGCCCATAATAAAACCTTCACTTTCTCCTCTGAATTTGCACGGCATCTTGCACCAATACTGAGTGGTGGCAAATGGCTCTTCATGTACTAAGGCAAAACATGGTGAGTTTTTCCATCTGCCACATTAGTCCTGTTATCACCATGTAATTGTGCTTAAGCATGCTGTGCTATAAGAACACAGAGTTATACCAGAATAAAGGCACTAGTTTTAAATAGTTACTATGACACTTATTTTGACTGCTGAATGTAGCAAAACACAACTTCGTATGTGGAGTGTTGACTTAAATCCCTTGACTGAAGATTTTTTGCCAGTAGCTTCAAGGGTTTGATTCCAGCTGCATCTCTCATCACTTAATAGTGTGATGTTATATGTATGTATGATATGTTTAATCACACACATAATAACATTTTTCACAGTTATGAGTTTTCATGGACATAATATTGAATACTGGCCAATAATGAGTATCTGAAGTGACATCCATCCCCACAACTATGACATATTTATCCAGCCCTGTTTTGTTTGTCACAAGCCTGTTGTCCCTCTCCCAACCGTTCTTTACCCCCATATCAGTGACTTCATGCTAGAGAGCATATTCATCCCTTCACTTTCACCCTTCTTTACATGTGTATCTGTTAGATTAATAGATGGTGTCTGGAAACTGCCATGACTCTGCTGACAGATACTACAGGCATATTACTGTGATTCAATAGTTTATCAGTGTTTTGTAGTGTGCAAGGTTTTAAAATCTTCTGTAGGATGCTCTTTGTGTCATGTTCAGCTGATGATGGATGAAATGTTCATCTAATGGGATGTGGAAACTGTCCTTACTGTGACAAAGCATGCTGCACTCACTTGTCAGGATACCCGGTCATACAAAATTAGTTAGCATATCTGCTAAGTCATAACAATCATTTAAAAAGATATACCACTACCCCTTTTCATTCCTAGAATGCTGTATTCACAATTAACTCCTGATTTGTAGTGAGGCCTGCCAAACAGCTAATAATTGTACAGCTGTATTGATAAAGGCATTATTGATAACATTTGGGGAAGACACATACTTCAGTGTAGTCACTGATAGTCACATTTATAGTCCTGGTTACATTTACATAGCTAATGCCAGCCTCACACCATTTGTAAAAAAGAGAATGATCTCAATTTGAGCTCTGTCTTATCTGCACTGACCAGGAGCTCACTGCCCTTCTACACTGTGCCACAGAGAACGATAGGCAGCAGGTGTATTTTCAACACTCAGTACTATCCAGAGTGCTGGCAGCCATGCACCACTACTTAGCCTGTTTGCAAGAAGGAAGGTGAACCAAATGACATATTACTATTTCTCTTTAAGCAGAAACACGCATTTGTTTGGTGCTTAATTCTGAGCAAAAGGAGAAGGCAATAGCAACAGTTATTTATATAATAAAAGTCTGCACCCAACATTTCCTATATGAACTGCAGTCTGAACAGTATATTATCTGTCAGCTGTTTCTCCCATAACATACCTTCCAAACTGCTTCACAAGTTCAAGTTGAATTCAGGAAATGGTAATCACACACATGCCAACACTTTGCCATCCATGCAAATCAGTTTCTTGGCGATGTGCTATGTAAAGAGGTGTTTAGCATGCCTTACTATGGCTATTGGCCTATTATTTTCCATGATATAGAAAGGCATTCATAAACACAAGAGAAGGGCAAGGTTGTGTACTTCAATGAACACATACTCTCTGATATTCATGTGTGCCCTGCAGCATTTCACTTGCAAATGATATATCAGTACTTGGGCCACTGTCAAGGACTCTGCAGAAATAAAGAGCATAATGGAATTGGTACATTTGTTATAGATTTATACTGACACTGGACACCGGTCATCCATGATCATGTCACATTCATATTCTCAGAAAATTCGATTAATGTGGACATCACTTCATCTGAATATGAAGACACATATACATTCATGACAGCTTCTTTCACATAGGTTACAAGGATGTCTTTCAATGTATTTTTGCATATTGCAATTTTACAATCAAATCTGAAGTCCGGCCTTTGCAGACAGGTCTCATAACTGTTACCTGCAACATTATGATGATGTCATCCTCTATAAAGTGCACTGTGACAATGATAAAATCAGATGTCTGCAATGGCATGAGTGTTAAGTACTGTTTTCTCCAGCTTGAGTAACTGGTTAGGTAGGGGATCAAATCACACAACAGTCAACTTGTGTGTGTGCCTGTATGTCTAACTATATGTGTGTGTGTAGTCAGAACAGCATGAGTCTGTGCCCTGCTCCTTTCACTTAAGTATCATTCAGAAAATCATTTTACACTGGTACATGACTACACAGCAATTTCATACAGCCCTCCCCAACACCCTTTGCTCACCATACACTGATGATGCCATCCTCTATAAAGTACAGTGTGACACTGTTAAGGTCAGACTTGTGCCGTGGTGCTAGAGTTAATTACTATGTTCTCCAGCTTGTGTACCTAGGTGAGTAGGTCATCTAATCTCACAGCAGTCAACATATATATGTTATGTCAACCCTTGGTCTGGGCACACTTTTAGAGCTGTATGTGAGTCCACAGCTATGTCAGACACTCTTACCAACATCTTCTTCTCACCATACACTGATGATGTCATCCCCTATAAAGTGCACTCTGACACTGTTAATATCAGACTTGTGCCATGGTGCTAGCATTAAGTACTCAGGTCTGCACCTTGTGTAACTAGGTAGGTAGGGTTTCTAATCTCACAACAGTCAACTTGACCCATAAATCCAACATCCCCCTTTTCCTCTGTCCGCATAACATTCTTTCAGCAGAATACTGGGGGATGTCATCATCTCAAAGATGCATACATACATCATGAAGCAGAGGCCTTACATGACCCTCTGCGAGCCATTTCTAGACCATAGGATGTGTGATTGCTAATTCTGCCATGGGGTGGTGCACATGTCACATATGGACAGAGGCAGTATGTGATACAATCAAACACATACACACATACCCCTAATTTCTTTCATCATATAGATAGCTATTTTATAATGGCTAGATTTTATGTGATGTTGACATTAGCCTAGAAATGTCCTATGACCCTATGAACATTGCACATGTCAATGTTGCTGCCATCCGCATGTGCTATGTTGAGGTTTGGATGATTGAAAGCCTTAAAACAGTGTATTCCAATCTGTGATTTGAGGTAATGTATTGATGCCGCTACTGACATTTGATTACATGTTCCTTCTATAACCACTGTAGTAATATGGCTCCTGAGGACTGTTGACATGGGATGATGTTATGTATATTTTGCCTTAGTAAGGCATGTGTTCTTGTAGCAGAGTATATCAACATTCTACACAGTTTTTATTTAACCATCACTGTGATATTCACAGTATGGCAGAAGTGTGCATGTGTATACCTACCATCACAAAATGCTGTATGACATACTGCTATATTACATCATACTGATTACTTGGGCACATGCACCTTATTCCATCCACATGTTGTAATGCTGTTACATCCACAAACATACAACAAGTTCAGATTCACTTGCAGCCTTGAGGAATTCATTGCATGCAAAACTGTGTTGATATTCACAAGGATTATTCAGATGCTCTCCAGCAGCATTGTGTGACTGTCAGCATTTGTGTCATTAACTGTTCTGCATTCACCACATGTACATCATTCGTAATGTGTGCCATATATGGTATCAGAGCCCTCGCACACACCTTTCCAGTGATAACATATAGGCATATAGACATAAGATGTAAAATTGATGTAATGATGTGAAATAGGTAGAGATGTATGACTGTGCGAACAGTACCACTGTGTGGCATGTGATGCAAACCCAAGGTTTTATTTGGAGGTGTTGTCACAAATCATTTACTAACTAAATACAAAATCTTAAGGGAAATATACAGTTATATACAAAGCTGTTTGTGGATGGCACCACGGATACTCAAATGGAGGAAATAGACAACCTGCTAGCTGACAGATTTGGATCAAACTTTACTACCCTTTCCCCAATGGTTGTCACTCAAGGGATACATGCAAAATTACTCAGCTTGTATGTTCTCTAAGTGTAAAAACATGACATCATTGGGCCCTGACAACATCCCAGATTGCCTTTTTTAATAACTGAATACCTGATCTAGCAGACCCGGTTGGATCTCTACTTAACCACAGCCTCCAGACAGGCTATATTCTGGCAAAATGGTAGAGAGCAATAGTCATCCATCTGAACAAGGGGGCACCATCACCCAAAACAGGGAATTATAGACCCACCAGCCTAAATAGCCTTATTTATAAAGCAATGAAAAGAATCTTCATGAACCTTATCAAGAAGGACATAGGTAATCTCTTAACTGTGTACCCAACACATTTTTGATTCATTAAGGCTGGATCATGTCTATCAAATCTGGTTGACTTCTTTGAGAAGGTCACCAAGGCCATGGATGATGGAAAAACTATGCATTCTGCCTGACTTGACATGGACAAGTTATTTGACCAATTTCACATTCAGGTATTTCAGACAAACTGTCTCAACTGGGCATAGAGCCCTACGTCACCAAGTTGGTAGACAAATGGCTCACTGATAGGACACATGCTGTCACAGGGCATGAACTGACCTCTATCAAGAGGCCAGTGACCAGGGATATAAGACAGGTTTCTGTATTAGGTCCTTTTCTGTTTGGTATTAGACAGCCTTTGTATGACCATGACCAGCTTTGTGGATGACTGCAAACTGTGAACAATCATTGAATCCATGAATGTTATTGATACACTGCAGAAAGTATTAACACACACAAATGATTGTTGCCAGAGCCATGGAGACACACTAATGGCCAAATAAAATGTAATTATTCCCTTTTTGAAAGCAAATACCCAAGCTAATTATAATATAGACAGCATACCCCTAAGAGTAGACCCAGTTGTATGTGGTTTGGGTACTCAGGTAGACAGTAATCAGAATTTCAACAACCATGTGTTCACAGTGGTGACAAATCCATTCTATGTGGCACAATAAGTATGAGCATGCCATCCACATCAAAGGATCTTATAACACCATTATACTCCGCCCTCATTACACCAACAGTTAAGTACAATGCACCTTTTTGCATGTACCACAACACACATCTGCAACAGCTGTAGCAACCACAGAGTTTGTGTACAATAAAGATACAGGATGTAGAAAAAGAAGTCCTACACAGAAAGATTGAAAGCCTTATAACTGTATTCTGCCTACTACAGACTACTTAGATCTTTGTCTGGCCTACAGGGCAGTCTCCACTCTGGCCATGATGGAAATGTTACACATTGGTAAAGCAACCTGCACGAGTGTCACTCATTACAAGGATGTGACCCTAGCCTCTGACATAAATCATGTTGGAGATGTAGATACATCTCTCAGATGCTACCCCTTCTCTGGAGAAAGCTTCCTGTTCAAATAGAGCAAAGGCCTTTTCTGACCCTCTTCAAGTGCAACCTAGATCAATGAGTGGTTAATCATAATTGTATTTCTGGTGTTGCACCCATGTTCCTTATGGATAGAGGAAGTTGGTATTAGATAACATAACGTAGGCTCCTACCTGTGCGAATGTCATTCATCTAGCTGTTGAAAATTGTAAAACTCATGTTAAATATGGCTAGGCTTTTATAGGATCATGGAACATTAGCCTAGTACTCTCCTATGACCCACTGAACCTATAAAGACCAATTGTATCCTAGGTAAAGCTAATAGTGCCCTGTACAGTGTCATGGATATAATGGTACATCAAATCAGTATTACCACATGATAGCTTGTATGAATACATATGCATGTATGTCAAGATTTCATGGCAGTATAATATTTTCACTGGCAATGTCAGGGGGACAATGACCTTGTAGCCCATGTCTTGAGATCTGACATGTGCTTACAGAGGTTGATCCATGCATTGTTTAGTATGTGAACAATATCACAGTGACAGCTTCCTTGATCATTGATGCTACACTTGGCAATGCTGTAGTTTCTGTACACATATGCATAGTTGATGCATTGTCATTGGTTGCACATACTGGTGTAACATTCATTATAATAGATCACTTATGAATTCACATATCAGTTGCAGATGATTCAGACAACATCCATTGCTTTTACATGTGGCAGATGCATGCAATACACAGCTGTGTGTGGGGAAACCACTCAGAATATTGTACTGTTTGTCAGTGTTGTTATCCATACTGCCCATGCCTATGTCAGCCAGGGATGTTTTAGTCAAGTGTATCATTTTTGTCACCCTGAGCTCCCACACATATTGTTGGCCATGCAGAACTATTCTTTGGGATGCATACCCATTAGGATTTGACAGTGCCGACTTCCCTTTAAGGTATGCTACAAGATGCATGTGTGATACATCTTTCTGTGTTGCACCTAGTAAATGCACAGCTCATTGACATCACTGATGGCATGTGGTTGATTCCTGTAGGTGTAGCTTATGGCTTATGTGTCATGCAAGCCTCTCAACTGGCCATAATTGCACCTGATTTCAACTCCCAATTTAACACTGTCCTCTTAAACACTCCAAAAAGTGGTCATTTTGGGGAAGGGGTGATGAATTCCCTCTTATAGAATACTGACCATTGTCATGGTTGTACACATCTGTTCCAGCAGAATATGTATAATAACTTACACTCACATATTCTGTCAATGTCACAGATTAATGGGGGTAATATTTTAAAATTATCCCTGTGTGTGTTTGCTTCTTTCTACATTTGTCCATGCATCTGTTGCTATATGTCCATGATTGGTTGAGAGATATGTTAACGTCAGTCTTATTCAAGCAAGACATTTTGCAGATCTTCACAAATATGCACATGCTACCAATTATATATATATTGTCCTTGTTAAATGTCCTCTCCAGTGACCATGTCAGTGATGTTTATATCACAGCCATTCTTTTCCATTGACATGTAACTTTGTCTGACCATTGTGTGTGTGTGTGTGTATATATATATATATATATATATATATATATATATATATATATATATATATATACACTATCATGCGTGATGATAGAAATATACTTGCACAGGAGGTGTAAACAATAGTATGTATTGTACTATCTACATATGAGCTTCATGTTATGCTATTGAGTTGTCTTAGAAGTGCAAATGTCCGGAGTTAAAGCTATGAACTGTACAAGTTGGTAATGTGTATGATCCCTGAGTGCTGGGATTAATATATACTGTGTGACTGAATAGGTCAGTAAGCTAAACAAGTGCTCTGAGCCAGACTTGAAAAGTGCTGCTTAGGTTTTCTATACTTAGTGCATGAAAGCATTCACATCAGCACTGAACATTTAGTACCTCAAGGAATTCATTGTAGGAGCTGCCATAGTGACTTGAACAGATTGTTTCCCTACACTGCTAATTATCATATGATTCCTTTTCTTTCAAAAATAAGGAATCCAAAAATAAATCTAAATCAAATGAACCTTACTAGTGATGCTCTGCGTAAATAAATTAATGATGCTTGTTAAGTGACAATATATAAAATAGCAATAACTGAGTTTGAATTCTAATTAAATACTGAGGCAAAGATGAATACTTTTTTATGAAAAAAGCAAAGTCAATTCTTTGTAAGTGTGAGCCATGCAATAAATATTATTAAAACAGCACAGACATTATGATGTTAAATGCTGGTTACTTTTTAACATTCACCATAGCCGTATTAAGCAATTTTCAGATTAGGTTATGAAATTTGCCATGGGCCATCAGGTTTTAAATGCAAACTTAGTTTGCCAGTCAGGTTAGTGAGAATGATATGCCTGCTTACTAATGCCTGTTAACAGAGTGGGAAAAGGTGTGTGTTAAGCTGCCTTGAACACTGCTGTCATTTCAGCATACAGCTTTCCTGTCCTACCGATAACTGAACAGAAAGATTAATGCCAAATGCTCTTTTAGCTGCATGAGGCAAAATATATCTGCTCAATTATCATTACAGAGTACAGATTTGGTAAGTTATTGACAAGGTTGCTACCTTTTTCACTTGGTTACCATAGTTTTCTATATCAGTGATGAAGATCATCTTGTGTGTGAGAGCAATGTTCCTGAAAGGATTTGTGCAACGTGTCTTATTCTCCACAAACTTCTACCTCATACAAGTGATCTTATCCATAGAGCTGGACCTCCCATGGCAGAACAGTTGCTTTGAAATGTCAGACTGGGGACTTGTGTTACTGTTTTGCTTTCTTTCTTCACATGTTCTTTCACTTTATGATGAGTCGTGTGTAGACGGCATTGCTCTGCTGGATGGAAGACAGCAATCGATATAGCTGTGACATCAAGACCTAGTTATTCTAACGGTGCACTGTTTTCTTTTTATTAACTTTTATATTAGTCACTACATGCTCTTGTTTCATCCTTCCATGAGGTTGCCTGTTTCATGTATGAAGTAGGTGCTCTGTTGCCCTCCTTGCCTATTGTATTGGCCCCCTGTTTGGACAGCACTTATCCTCATAATTATGGAAAGAAAAGATTTTATATGTTTCTTTAGATTATTTTTGCAATTAAACAGGGGGCTTCCAACATCTGAGAGTGGTACTCACAGAACAGTTCATGCTTCAAGGCTGAAATGCATCACTGTGGGTCAGCGTGTAAGGTTTCTGCATCACAGCTTCATAGTCCAAGTTTTAAAATTGAACTTAGATTACTGTCTTCTAGTCTACATTTCCTTCACTTGCTGGTTTCCTCCTACTTCTTGGAATCATGATGGTCAGACTGATTACTTTAAACTGTGCAAATCTTATTTACCCAGTTAAATAAATGAACTAAAACTGTTTGTGTGATCCTTTGCTTAGTGTTTCTAGATGAAAAAAAAATACATTTTAGAAGAAAAATTGGTTCAACACCTGAGTATAACAGCAAAATGTTCCTCACATATCATGATCATTTACGTTGTTCAGTTAATTCATTTTACTACTTCACTTTACTATTATACTGTTCCTGCCACTTTCAGCAATTTATTTTTTGCTTTTAATCACTTATTTTATAGTTTTATTCTTTACATTGTACATACTTAGCCCATACCTCTTAACTTCTTAGGACAAAAAAATTGGACAAAGCCAAAATTAACGGTGGGACAAAGGCCCAAAAATAGGGACAGATTTTAAGCATTGCTCTGATAAATTTAGAAAGTTTCTAGAATAGCAGGATTGGTGTCAGCACACATTTTCTGAAGGATATGAGGTCTGAGAGTCAAATATTATTTATTGACTTCAATCCTCAGTGATTTGCCAGAAAAAAACATAAATTTTATGAGGAACAGATTAAAAATCTGAGGCACAAATCTGGAAATTCTGCAAAAATCTGGGCAGTTGAGAGATATGACTTATGTATAAGCATATTACTTTGATGATTTTATCCCATATCATGGCTCCCCACCCACTGTGCCCTCCTTCTGCAGATTGCTCATCTTCCATTTTGATCATACAGTGTTCACTAATTCTTAAGTCAGACTCACTTTCATCTTTCCTTCTTGTCTTCTTTACCCCCCATCACATCTTACCTCCAATATACGTTCTTATCTTTCCACATATCCCCCCCACCTATAGCATTTGCCATTGACTAATCCTGTTTCTAGTTTCCCTGACCTATCCAGCGCTGCTGTTTTTCCTAAAATGTTGTTTATTTACTTTTCCATCTTCATTCCTCAACCTCTTATTAGTCTCAACCAACTAGCCCACTTTTGTTTTAGCACAAAGCCATACCTGTCTACTTTACTGTCTCTCTTTTTGGATCATGTTGTGACACAGTCTAATTCAGTTATACTTCACAACCCCCTCTGTGCAGAGGGATAAAGCCCTGGCTATATCCCTGGTGAACCAAGCGTGAATAGCATCTGAGGTACCTGCTCAAGGTGGCATGGAGAGCAGAAAGAGTGCTGCAGCAATACTAACTCACCTATCTTCAGGAGAATGGCAGGGGAGGCAAGTGTGAGGCACTCACTCCTATTTTAGAAATCCCAGTGGAGACTAGAGCTCCAGTGGGACCACTGGCTTTGGGGGAGGGGGCAGTAGGGCAGTCCTAAGGCATCATTTTGTTATGTAAGTTAGTGTAAGTAAGTGATATGCCCTAACACCCACCATGTGTGCCGACTCCTGGAATGAACTACTGGACATTCATAGTGGCATTAAAACCTTAAAGCGAAAGAAACCCTGCTCCTGATTGGATGATGGTTTTGCTCTCCACTGCTCTACTGTGACCCTTAGGAGGGACAAATGAGATCTAGGACTTTCACCTCCCTGGGGAACAAGTACACTAGATTGAGCACCTGAAGGTAATGAAGCCCAATGTCCATGGAGGCAGACAGAAAAACAAATCAGTTCATTCGTTTAATCTCAGTCTGCAGTGGGGCTCTTGCTCTTTACTGGTTTGTTTGTTTAGGTACATGCTTAACTTCCTGCTCTGAATAATCATCTCATTTTGCTTAGCACTGACTTCAAAATAATTTCAATTAATGGCTTCCTTATATACATGTATAATGTTTACAAATATTTGCACAGAGAGTGCATGTTAATATTTTAAAATTAATAAATACATCTATGCATATAAAAGTTTATTCTGTCTGTAAAACAGTGCCTGCAAATAAATAAATAAATAAAATAATAAAGCCAGTTAAAGGTAGAAATACAGAAGTTGTACCTGCCACCATTAATGATAAAGTCCCATGTTTGCTGCCTTCTTCTGATACTAATAAATGTAGCATAGAAATAAAAGAATCTTTGTCCCTAGAAAATTCTAGTTACTGGTAATTCAGTGATATAGCAATGATTCTTCAGCTTGCCAGGCAACTGGAAGTATCCACTAAGGTGAGTTTTCATAAATATCATTAATGTGTGTCCAACTAGCATTTATTAATGAATTATGGTAATGAAAATGATCTCATCTCTGTCACTTCTGCAATGTATTTATCTTCTTCTGGCTTTTCCTTTTTAGGGGTCGCTGCAGTGGATCACCCGTCAGCTCATGACTGGCAGTAAAGTTTTAGGGTATCAAGTTGCCAGCCTCGCACCCAACCTTCCACAGAAGGCAGACACACACACACACACACACACACACACACACACACACACACACACACACACACACACACACACACACACTTACGCCTAGGGCCAATTTAGAGTGTCCAATCCACCTACAGCATGTCTTTGGGAGGAAACTGGAGCACCAAGAGGAAACCAAAGTGACCACAGGGAGGACATGCAGACTCCACACAGAAGGCACCCCAGTGACGGATTGAACCAGAGAACCTCTTGCTGTGAGGTGACAACGCTAACTGCTGCACCATCGTGGCCGCCCACTTCTGCAATGTATTGATAATTCTGTTATTCAAAGATATACTTATGTCCTGGACTTACTACTGGGACTAGGGTTATGTACCCTGACTTAAAGTACCACATTGTCTGGGCATCCTTGAAAAAAATTGTAATTCATTTTAAAGCCTATTTTTTCAATATGAGGGGAATTAAAGGCAATGAAGTGCTGACTTAACAAGCTGTGCCCATGAAAAATGAAAACTACATGATTCAAGATGTGACCATCTCAAATACCCTACTTGGAGCAAATAATGGTAGTTTGCCTGAGTTTAAGCATGCAAATGAGATGATGAGAGCTGGCTGCTGACAAAGGCATGTAAATGTCAAATAAATAAAATCCACACACTGTCAACATTTCTGATATGGAAGTAGCATTCACAGGCATGAATGACAGACTGTACTGGTAGAAATATTAGATGTAATTTCTACTGAAATAAAAACCCTACTACTCTATAAAACTGCTGATCAGGCAAACATATGTCAGAGGAACAACATCCACTTAAATGAAATGACAGTAGAAGAAGAAGAAAAAAAAGGACTATGTTTTATTTCCATAAGATTAAAAATTCATCCCACAGCTTTACAACCAGGCAGCTGAAAAAGAACTCACTGAGAACTCACTGAAGAGTGAGCCTCTCCTTAACAAAAGCCCAGGGTCAGAGAGGGAACTTCTCCTCAACAAAAGCCCAGGGTCATCACTGAAAACTCAGTTATTAGCAAGCCTCTCTGCAACAGAAGCCCAGGGTCATCAATGAGAACTCAGTGAGGAGCCAGTCTCTCATGAACAGATGTCAAGGGTGATCACTTGAAAACTCAATGAGGAGCCAACTTCTTCTATCAAAAACCCATGGTCATCACTGAGAACTCAGTGAGGAACAAGCAACTCCCCAACAAAAGCCTAGGGTCAAAGAAAGACCTTATCCTCAACAAAAGCACATGGTCATCACTGAGAACTCAGGGAGGAACCAGTCTCTCATGAACAGATGTCAAGGGTGATCACTTGAAAACTCAATGAGGAGCCAACTTCTTCTATCAAAAACCCATGGTCATCACTGAGAACTCAGTGAGGAACAAGCAACTCCCCAACAAAAGCCTAGGGTCAAAGAAAGACCTTATCCTCAACAAAAGCACATGGTCATCACTGAGAAATCAGGGAGGAGCCAGTCTCTCATGAACAGATGTCAAGGGTTATCACTGAAAATTCAATGAGGAGCCAACTTCTTCTATCAAAAATCCATGGTCATCACTGAGAACTCAGTGAGGAACAAGCAACTTCCCAACAAAAGCCTATGGTCAAAGAAAGACCTTATCCTTAACAAAATCACATGATCATCGCTGAGAACTCAAGGATGAACCAGTCTCTCATCAACAGATGCAGAGAGTCATCACTGAGAACTCACTGATGAGTGAATGTCTACTCAACAAAAGTCCAGGGCCATCACTGAGAACTCAATGAGGAATGAGCCTGTCCTCAACAAAAGCCCAGAGTCATCGATGAGAACTCAGGGGGAAGTTTCTTCTTAACAAAAGCCCAGAGTCATCGATGAGAACTCAGTGGCAAGTCTCTTCTTAACAAAAGCCCAGAGTCATTGATGAGAACTCTGGGGCAAGTCTCTTCTTAAAAAAAGCTCTGGGTCATCACTGAGAACTCAATGAGGAATGAGCTTGTCCTCAACAAAAGTACAGGGTCAGGGAGTGAGCATCTCCTCACAAAAGCCTGGGGGAGTCATCACAGAAAACTCAGATAGGAGCCAGCTTCTCCAAAAACAAAAGCCCTGAATCATCACTAATAACTCAGTGAAGAGCAATTTCTCCTCAACAAAAACCCAGGATCATCACTGAGAACTAAGTAGGGAGTGATCCTCTCCTCAGCAAAAGTCCAGGGTCATGATACTTAAAATATTTCTCCTTTCACAATAAGGAAATTATCCTGAATGCAGCCTGCTGTCAGCCACCATTGAGCAGTCATGCGTACTATGAATCAGAATAATATTTTTTCATATTTAGTTTTGACTAGAAGGATGATATTTTGGCTGGGCATTAATTGCTGTCAACAAAAACTGTTTAGGACCTCTGTAATATATGCTGTAGGACTGAAGGTCTTTAACAAAGCATATGGAAGGATGGAAAAATCATATTCAACCACAGACATTTGGCTATGAGGGCACTGTCTTTCTCATTCTGACCACTTGGTGGTTTCTATTTCTCATGGGAAACACGGCAAAAAGCAATGTCTCTGGCTAATAGTTTCACCAAACTTAATCAGTTTTGAGACCACTGTTTTGTGTTTCAAGGCTGATGACCTCACACCAGATGTTTAATATGATGTTCACAGCTGATCGTTGTATATTAGACTTTGTGCCCTAGCAAAAGAAAGACTGATACCAAACCACTGGACACAACAACACTATAGAATATTTTCAACATTCCCAAATAATGATTGTTAAAAAAAACAAGCATTTGTACTCCTTTATAAATACATTCTAAATACAGGCACATACAACCTCAGAATAAAAGAAGAAATATTAACATTTGTCTGGGATGCAAAAAATATATATGCCTCTTTTCTTTGAAGCTTTAGAAGTTCAGAGTTATACTGCATGGGGCAGTATAGGGATTGTCCCTTAAAAACACTCAATTTTAAAATTTTGTACTGGTTTATTGCACCTGTAATGTTTCTATGTATATTGTTAAATCAGGAAAAAGCTGATTTCACCCTTTTCCACTTGGTCTTGATTTGTTTAAGCTTTTCTGCTTTGATTTCCAAAGCAGAGCTTTCCCATGGGGCAGAATTCATCCTGGCTAAAGTATTATACCCTCTGCTTCATAACTGCTCTTTTGTTATGCTTTGATAATAAGTATGAGGAAGCATGGAAGACCTTAGAGTTGCTAACATAAGTGATGTTTCACAATTGCATTCACTTATATTTGTATTAAGTTTCTCCATCAACAGAGAGCCAGCTCAATGCTTATACCCCATTATGTTTTAACAGTTGTTCACTTTATGATCATTCAGAAAGACTTTTGTCTCGAATCAAGATTCTGTTTTCATCCCTGATTACCTGCAGGCCAAACTCTTTCCTCACTGTTTTCTAATCCAGCTTTTCATGTGCAGTACGACAACGGTAGGAAACGCTGATATGATCCAGTGGTTCTATACGCTCTATCTGCATTTTCAGAGATAATCTAGTGTTTTGGCCTTCATTTTCATCCTTCCAATCTGCACGTTAAATCCTGTGTAACAAGTAATCTTAGCTATGTGTACATATAACATCTGGGGATCCAGGATCTAAAACATATAATCCTTCTGCTTATTAGGAAGGTGTCTCATTTTAGATAACTGCTCCAGGAACAATACTGATGGGTTCATGACATAACTCTAAAGGACAAAGAGCAAATGCAACTCATAGAAAACCACTTTTAACACAGCAGAGAGCAATTTTTCTTTTCCAGATGGGAAGAACCACCCCTTCATCTCCATGTGGGCCCCCCATACACCCTCTGACTTACACATACCAACTGCACCATTGCACAGCAGTTGAGAAAAGGGCACGGCTAATGATCATTGAAACTATCTTTTAGTTATCTGCCTTTGCAGTATTGCCCATTGTATAGACCACAATCAATCGCTGGCTCCAACATGCATATTTATGGGCAGGTCTAGCTGTGGATATAAAATACATTGCACAAAAGTCGCAGATTCGGCTCTTATAGCTTACTGAATGGACCTCTTATGCCAGATAAATTATGCTGGGCACTCTCTGCTTGGTTTAAGAAACAGTCTACTTCTGTAAGTTACAAACTGAATATTAAGACAATATGGCTGGATGACACCTAATTTTTTATCTTCCTGTCTATCTGTTAAGGATTGGGACAAGTTAATGCAGTGGTGAAGCACTGTTCTTTCACGTGTAAATATGCTTTCTTAAGTCAATGATTATTGTAGTCAAATGTGTTTGAGATTATTATACATACAACCAAACTCTTGGTGTATATGGATGAGTAACAACAGTACTGCTGTACTGCATTTTCTGAGTCAGCACTTTACATTGATGAAGTTATGATATCATGGTCTCCCTCCAGACCACTTATAGTAGGCCTCATTTTATATAATATCTGCTCTAATCTTTGTTGTATCAGTGCAAACATAATAAAATGCAACTAAGAAATGGAATAGTGTAGTTGTTAGTGAAAAGCCAACAACTGGGAAATAAAGACACTATATTATGTATCACAGTTCCTTGGGCAAAACTGCTTAGAATAAAAAGCGAGGAAGATTAAGCCAAGGTGGAGAAAGAAAGAACCAGACATGTTAAAAAAGATGGTGATAATAAACAGTATGAGTGAATGAGGTGTGACTGACAGGAACAGAATGGGCATCAGACGTTGAAGACCCTTCAGGTATGCTGTTTCTAGCTCCAAGGGACTGAAGATTAAGCGTATGGCCATCTAGGATCTGGCGTAGTAAGTAATAATAGCCATGCAGGGTCTGGTGTAGTAATAGCCATGTAGGATCTGGTATAGTAAGTAGAACTACTATGAAGGTTGACTTACAAAACAGTTAACTTTTTCACACTTAGCCTGAGTGGAATTTCAAACATCCTGACACCTGAAAAGTTCCTGCCTTTGTCTGAGCTAAACTTCTGAGAATGCACTTTTTCAGCCAAGCTGTAAGAAAATGTATATATATCAAAAATGATACCCTCAAGATGACATTCTACATATATTATGGTTTTGTAGATACTCCCACAACATTTGGTGTTCCCGCAAAGTGAAACTTGACAAGATGGGTTACCACAAATCAACCCTCTCGTGGGAGATGGCATTTTTACATATTTCAAACAATAATGCTTCAAAATTAAAATTCCACATCCGAATAACTCTCTGTTTACTAGTCAAACTTTACATTACCAAACATTGGCTAGATCGTACTAAGATGTCATGGAGTGGCTTCAAGAACATGGCTGTCAAATACATTACTTCACAAAAACTTTTAATAACAAGTCCTAAGAAATGCATTTACTTTCAGAAGTTATGGGATACTTTATTTGAATTTTTATCTGATAATTAAAAATCTCTTGAACTGAGATCGGCCAAAACTAAGTATCATTCCTGTATATGTTTCAGTAACTTTCCCTTCTCCTTTCACATTGTTCTTTTGATGTGTGGCTCAGATTAAAGAATACAAGTTTATCTTTGTTTTGTTTAAATTAACTGTAATTATAGGCAGTGTTTTTTAGCTTAATTGAAGTATCTACTTGACTATACAAGTGTCTCCCACTTACTTTAGTCCAGGGGTTTATTACAAAGCAGCACTTCTGTATATACTGTAGATAAATGTTTCTTTGTACGTTTTCCTCTATATGAACGGTCATTGTTAATCTGCATTTCCTTTTTGTTTTGCTGTTTCTGGTTTGATGTATATGCAATGGAAATCAATAAAAGTTCTATTTGAAAAAAAATGATAGTTACCAAAAAACTAAAATACAAACGTCATTCAGCACACACTCCTCATCATGACAGTGACATTAATATATCAGCCAGACGGAATAATAATTTTATATTTAATAAGTAATTAAATGATATATACATTTACTTATTATGCTTGTGCAAACAAGTATTAATATTTCTGCAACTATAGTAGAAAGAAGTCAACTATCAGTGTAACTTTTGTTCAGGTAGATCTGATCTTCATTTGGCTGCAAACTAGATGCTCGGATAGCTTTCCATTTTTGAGATATTTGCATAATTAAATATTCAGATAAGCATAGTATGCATAATGGACAAATAAATGTAAATGTTTGCCATGCAATGCTGGTTAGAAACCAAAAATTAGTGCAAAGTTTTTAGGCATTGTCTATACTTTCAATTGATCCCCATGGAATCCCATGTAAATACCCTCTGGCTGAAGTTAATAATGTAATTATGAACAAATGCCATGCACTCAAAATATTTCTAGGAATAAATATATAATTTTTGCATTACCAAGTATTCCACTCATCTGATAAGCCATTCATAACATTTTGGTGCAAAGTGAATCACAACCCATCCAAGTGCAAAATTCCAGAGTTATATACAGAAATATGATAAGTATGCTAGTATACATATTTTATAACTGAACAAGTTTGAATATCTGCTAAATGGTAGTACATGGACAGCTGGAAAAAGTAAAGCTTTTGCAGTATTATATAAGCTTTCATTTGATACCATGAAGTACAAAGTACCATATAAATTACCTTATGGTACAAGATATTAATATAATTATTAACATATGTCATACATCCATAGGATTTCCACCCCTAAAAAGTCATAATTTGTGTTAACAAGTATCCCATTCATCTGCACAGGCATTCATGACCTTTCTGGTGAATGAGTCACAACCTGCCCAAGTGCATGGTTCCAGAGATATGAACAGAAATACAATAATTATGAGAATTTGCATATTTTATTACTAGAAAAGTATAAATATCTGATGAATGGTCATGCATAGATATGTGGCATCTGTGACAACCTTTGTAGCATTATGTAAAATTTGATTTGATACCATGCAGTACTATATAATCACATTCTAGTTCAAGTTATTAATATAATTACTGACATATGCCATACATTCATAATATTTTCTATCAAAAACTCATAATTTGTGATGCCAACTACCCCATTAATCTCAGGAGCTATCCATGTCCTGTCTGGTGTCTGGCATGTGAAATATTGAATCACAATCCTCCCAAATGCACAACATCAAAGATATGTACAGAGATATGATAATAATGCTTATATGCATATTTAATTACTCCACAAGTCTGAATACATGTCAGATGATAGTACACAAATGGTTGGTATTACTGACACCTTTTGCAGCATAATCTAAGCTTTCATTTGATACCATGAAGTACAATATAATCACCTCCTGGTTCAGGTTATTAATATAACTGTTGACATATGTCATGCATTCACAATATTCATAATATTTTTCCAACCTTAAAACTCATAATTTTGTGTTATCAAGAACTAAGTATTAAAGCTGGAAACAGAGCTAAAAGGTCTGTGGTCAACACATCCACACAAAGCAAGCAAACAAGTGGCGAGCAGCAATCACATTATGTGGACATTTGTGTCTATAGTACTCAGTAGCAAGAATAGTGAAGATCAATGAGACTTTGCAATGGTAAACTGCAGAAAAATACACTAAATAATTCAAAAACATAGCAGCAGTATTATTGCATAACTAATAAATGTGTAAAATGCCAGTGTAAAGTCCTTAGCTTTGCTTGGATGAAAGCCAGTCCTCTGGAAGCAATGGTGTGGATGCCAAAGATTTGTGAGCTCGGTGGAAAGAAGGCTTCCTCTTTATCTAGACTTACCAGTAATTATTCCCCCAATCCTTATTAGAAAATAGCTATGTCCAGTTTGAGTAAACAAGTCAACAGAACTGTATAAGCTGTTGTGAGACACCAGTGAGGCTACATCTGGAATATTGCTTGTGAAGTCAGGTGCAGGTAGGATCTGATTTGCATACAAATACTCTCTGGAAAGGGCTATACATTATAGATATATTCATATGCCCACCACAAGACAAATGCTGAGAAAATGAATTAAACAATGTAACAAAAAGTGATCAGCTGCATGGTCAAGCTAATCCACTTTTCTGAACATGCTAGGAGCCATCACAAGGAGAAAGATTTTTGAACCAAATAAAACATACATGTAGGGTAGATTTTGAGAGGGAACACAGAAAAAATGTTCTTGGAAGCTACCTTGAAGTGAATATCTGATTTTCAGAGTGTGTGCATGTTATTTGGTGATGAAACGGTAGTGTGGAATATAGGTTTACACCTTACCTTGACTTTGTATATATGCATGTTTTTGGGTCTACCTGAAAACACCGACACGCAAAAACACTGACAACAAGATAACCGACACCACAAAACTGAAAGTTCAGAAACACGAAACTTCACATGCCCAACAAACCACAATCCCGACAATCAACAAAACAAAACAAATACCTTTTCCGTAAAACACACACACAACACAAGCACACCAAAAACCTTACAAACCTACACTAAACCTTACATACACAACTATCTATGCACTAACCTTAACCCAAACCCTAACCCTAAGGTCCGTCACTATCACACACTCACCTAACCCGCACCCTAACCCTAACTCACTTAACCCTCCCCTAACCCTAAAGTCTGTCACTATCGCACACTTACCTTACCTGCACCCTAACCCTAACTCACTTAACCCGCCCCTAACCTTAAAGTCTGTCACTATCGCACACTTACCTTACCCGCACCCTGACCCTAACGTTCATCACTATCACACACTTACCTTAACATGTCGGTGTTCTCAGCGTCAGGATTTTCAATCGCTGGTCATCTCCGTTGTCAATCTTCCAGTGTCAGTTATCTCGTTGTCGGCATTGTCAGCGTTCGGTGTTTTCAGGTAGACCCATGTTTTTATACTACAGGACAGAATCCCTCACATAAAAGAAGCAGAATGAATGAAATGAAGACAAGGAAACATTAAATTACAGGTTTTAAACATTCTGCTTAAGTTAACTAATGAAAAATACTGTCCAGTGCACTGCTTCTGTATTAAAAAAGTACAGGTTCATGCTGAGAAACAATAGTAAAAATGTGTGTGTGTGTCTGTGTGTGTGTGTGTGTGTGTGTGTGTGTGTGTGTGTGTGTGTGTGTGTGTGTGTGTGTGTGTGTGTGTGTGTGTGTGTGTGTCTGTGTGTGTGTGTGTGTGTGTGTGTGTGTGTGTGTGTGTGTGTGTGTGTGTGTGTGTGTGTGTATATGTGTGTGTGTGTGTGTGTGTGTGTATCTATCTATAGATATATATGGGTCTACTTTGAAATCTCAACACCCATATGATTGATGGCCATGTACCAGAGATGGAAATAGAGAAACTGAAAAAAACTGAACGTCGCGTTTTTCCAAGGGTAAGTAAACACTTGCCCGACATGCCCTTTTCTTCACTGTAGTGTGATCCTGAGGTTGGTATATATAGTTGGGGGGCATAGCCCTCTACCTAGGTGGGTTTTACTTAGTTCTGCATGAGTTTTGTTTCCGTTTGGGCAAGTGTTTATTTACTCTGGGACTCAGACCCTATCCATAGTATTTTGAATTTTGAACCATCATCTGGGCATGCAGCCTTCACCTCATTTGATAGGAGGAATTAAGGCCAGCCCATTCAGTCTTATTGTGTTACTGGTTGGAATACCATAGCCTCTAATCTGATCAAGTTTATCCTGATGCATGTTATACCCCTATTTGCTATATGAACTGGACAAATAGACTCTGCCTTGGAGTTTTGATCTTGGCTCCACTTTAATTGGTGTAATAGATTGTGGTATTTACATCCGACATTAGCTCTCTACATTATTTGATTCTTTAGTTGACACTATATTCATCAGGAGGCATCATAAAGCCTTAATTGATGACTGGACAAATTTTAACCATTTCAGCAGATGGCTATATGACTGATTTTCTCTTAGTGAAAACTTAAGCGTGGCTGAGAAATACATTGGATGTCTCTTACTCTGATGCTAATATGAAGAATGATTCTATTTATAGTACTGTTGATTCTAATACCTGTCCATTTTACAGTGCTTATCAATCCAAATCTGAATGGTAGCCTGTCATAGTAATACTCTTTAGAAGTAAAGAATTTGTCTCTCTCTCCTTTCTAATGGGAGTATGTGGAATGTACTTTTTGTACCATTTAGTTTTATTTTCTTTAGTATTTTTAAAGTATAGATCTGGTTGTCAGTATGTGTTTGGTGTGGATTGACACCAGTATAATACCCTTTGTTTGGGAATATGGATATACTTGCTGTGTGGTAGGCGGTTGGTTATATCCATGGAATGCTTTATAGTTTTGAAGGACTGGTCGCTTTAAGTATGACATTTTTAGGTTTTTAGGTTTATGAGTTGACATTGTCTTATGTATATAGCCCTCATTGGGAAATGATATGTGTGTTGCCGAATATTTCTATCTGAATACATTTGTGATTGATGCTCAAAGCATCATTATATGCTCACTGACACATTCTACATTTCAAAGGAACCAATTGATGTATTTTATGTTACCATCTATGCTCCCAGTCCCAAGGCAACAAAGTTGTGAGTTGGCAAGTGATTGGATGAATGGTATTTTGCAGTAAATAGGGACATGAATGGCCTCTCTCCATTCGCAACCAGCCATGGTGGCGATACTTATTGTTTATTATGGTTGTATATGTGTAACTACCTTGATAATGAATGACCGTGTTTATGGGTTTCAATAATATGCTATTTTTGGTCTTGTTTTTTATGATCTTTTGCCAAAAGTTAAATATTTTTCAAAGATTGGCTTACTGATAAGTCTGATGTCACTATGGCCTTCTTGGAGTGTTTTATGATATAGGAAAGAAATTATCTTTTTTCATTGATGGGGGTTGTGCGGACTTAATTAGTGCTTTGCCGTATGCTGTATTTATGTGCTATGGCAAAACATTTCTTTTTAATTATGATATCTATCTTGACTGGCTGCCACATTTAATGAATATGCAACCTATATCAAATGAGTATATAGCATGCTCTAGTTTGTGATTGTTTTGTATTTTTGTGAAACATCAATGATCTTTGAGTTTTTGCATGTTAATGCTATATTTAATGGATATGTAATCCATGCTGAATGAATACTTGGCATGCTCTAATTTTCGATTGGCTTATGCTTTTATTTAGTACCAATGATTCTCGAGTTTTTGAATGTCACCTATTAGATATTGGATGCCTCATTTTAACCAACAGGGATAGAATAATATATGACTAGGAAGTTGTTTTAATTGGCTATAGATCTATTTAGCTTGACCAATTTTGTTTTAATGAATGCTGCAAATTATTTACATCATCCATGAGATTGGCTGGAAGATAGTGTTTAGGTAATTGGAGAATTCTGAATTTTTTTAGATCTGAAGAAGGGTTTTACCCAGAAGCGCTTGTCTTATGTCTTTGTACTATATTATTTTATTAAAGTGCTTTGTTTATGTTTAGTGCTGTGGTGAGCTTGCTACTTTGTTTTTTTGTAGTTTCTGCATACATTCTAGTATCTGGAACTTTGTTTGTTTTGTTGTATCTATATATATCTATATATCAATATCTATATATCTATATCTATATCTATATATATATATATATATATATATATATATATATATATATATATATATGTATTATATATATTTAATGGAGAATCACTGATAGCCAGTGCAAAAAAGTCAGTCCCATTTTGAGTCAGATATTTATTTAAGATTGTTTATAATGGTACTATGTAATTGCTTTCTCAGCATATTTGCTTTTAATTTAGCACTTTAGTAATCCACAAAACATGAAAGGGAGAAAAGTTTAGAACTGTAACATTCTTGTGACTAGTGGACACCAGCAGTCAAAAGCACCATGCCATCTCCAAAATACACACATACACATGCATATATAAAATATATATAATAAATATACACACACACACACACACACACACACATATATATATATATATATATATATATATATATATATATATATAGATATAGATATATAGATATACACATGTACACAGACACACACACACACTACACACATACACACTAACCTGTCTATTCTGTGCATTTATAGTCTGAAGCTGCCATTCTTTTAAAATACAAAGTAAAATCAGCATCTGGTAGACAGCACCTCATATAAAAAGTGTAATCTTTTCTGGTTTTACCCAGAGCCATGTATATGCCTTGTAATCTAACTGGATACTCTGCTGCTGAGATCATGTGTCAAAGTGGTACTGGTAGGAAGCAGCCATTAGAACATCGCAGATCAAGAGCAAGAAGTTGTTCATCTTGAAAACAATGAAATTATTTTAAAATCATTGTTATTGTTTTTTAACACCAGTGAACCACCGGGGATATTTGAGAAGATGCCAGTGTACCACCAGGGACATTTGAGAAGACACAGTGAACCACCAGGGATATTTGAGAAGATACCATTGTACCACCAGGGATATTTGAGAAGGACTGCTTAAGCATATCAGATGCAGCTGCTGTAAAATGCTTTATTATAGTCACTGAAGGACCAAAAAGATAACACAACAAAAAGGTAATAAAACAATGTTTTTTTCTTTCTTATTTTTAATTGCAGCTCTATAATTTTGAGTGCTGTTAAAGATGCACAATCATGGAAGTCAGCGATCATGACTATGCAGGGGAACATTTGTCAAATATATTTCAGAGTGCGCAGTGGGACTGTAGGCATGGAAGGGAAGCTTTGATTTTGGAGCTCACACAGTAGGCACGGGTTGGACCTATGCAGAGGCAAAAGTGTTCAAATTAACTGCTTTGCTTTATTACTGTTTAAGTGCTGGCACAGTTTCTGTTTCACAACTCTGAATCGGATTAAGCCAGTAACTGAAAAAGAAAATAAATACACTTCTTGTTTATTTATTTTTTTATTATTTGCATTTGTTAATTTTGTAGGTGGACTGCTCTTTGTGCCATTTCAGGCATGACCTGAGTGTGCTGCACAAAATTACATAGGACTATGGATACGGTCTCTGACCCTCACAAATGCATGACCTCAGGAAACCTTAGGAGACTGCCTTAGCAACCATCTTCTCATTTACACTCACAGAGTACTCACGCATCATGTTAAACAATGCAACTATAAATGGACCTGAAATCACACACATTTCATCCCAGACACCTTCACATTCGCACTGGAATCAATCAACTAGTCCAATCTAAAAATTCTCCTCCTGGATGAAGCAGTTTTCACTTTCAATACAATATTCTTTAATATTCTAAGTAACATAGCACCCCCTTAGGATAAACAGAGAGAGTTAAACCAACCATGCCCCATGGCTGTCTATCAATACAGGGAAAAGGCCTGGAAAATGGTAAATGAACAAACAGCAAAAATTCTGCAGGAGTATAGAAAGCTTGAGAACATTACAGAAAGGTGAACAGTGACAAAAATGATGTTACAATAATCTGCAGCACTATCATAAACAATATCCCCCAAATTCCTGGTCCTCTGTCAAAGACTTAATCCATCCAGGGAGAAAATTCAGTCCAAATCCTTCTCCTAGCCTCTCCCCACTTGAAATGGTATCCAATTTAATACCAACTTCATAGACAATATATAAAAGAATTACTTTACAATCTCAAACCATACTCACCATCCACTGATAATCTCCCATCTTAATTTCTCAAGACAGCAGCCACTGATATAGCATATCTAGTATAAATCCTTTTACACTAACACCCATACTGCCTTATGGTGTCCAGACCTTTCTTTGGTCTGGCCTTTTTAACTAAGTGGAACACATTAACTTCTCTACAGCAAAACATCCAGAATTAACAATGTTAGTGTCATTTGTTAATTGCTGGTTGTCCTTTCCAATGATGCCTATTAATAGCTGGTAAATTACTTAGTTAAAGAAGCCAGACCCAAAAATGTCATGCCATAAGGCAGTGTGGGTGTTAATTGTAAGTATACAAAAAATGAATTATAGGTTTGAATAAGTAAAATAGGTTTAGTTCTGTCATGAGACAATCTTACTGTTTCTTATGTTACTCTGCAGTATATTGCATTATACTTGCATAAATGACAGCCTTTAGAATTTTGTTATTTTATACTGTACTTGTATGGTACTGCGGTAGCGTTGTCGCTTCACAGTAAGACGCTTTCGGTTCAGTTCTCAGCTATAGTGTCTTCTGCGTGGAGACATGCGTGAATGGGCGTACCTTAGTTAAAGGTTGTGCGTCGGGCCTGGCAAGCCGGTACGTAAAAATCAACTGCCAATCATTAGCGGATAGGGACAGGGTTACCACCTGTCCCACTTTGCGAGGGACAGTTCCTCTTTGGGCAGTTGTGTGTGAAAAAAAAAAAAAAAAAAAAATGTCCTGAGATTTTTTAGGACAAAATTAGTTCCTATATTTTATGTAATAGTTGAAAAACAGTTATTCTGTATATCTAAATAATAAATAAATGTTATAAGAAAATAAACAAAATAATGCCACCACAAGAAGCTTTTTTTTTTTAGTCGATGTTTGTACCAAAAATGTCCCACTTTGGCCATTTGTGGCAACCCTATTAGCGGACCGGAGTTCCGCTGTGGCGACCCCTAACCGGGAAAAGGCGAAAGACGCAAACAAAACTTGTATAAATGGCAATCTATAACAAATGTTATTTTGCTATATTCTGCTGTTTTTCCTTTCATGTAATATGTTGGAACTTTTCTCTCTCGGCATCCACGTTAAATGGGCTATTGCCTATTTGGTTTTTCCCAGTAAACAAATGTCAGTAAATGCATAAATATGTCTTTTTGTACCTTCAGGGAACAAAATGACATACAAGTTACATTTTCATTTCATGGCAGAGTTTTCAATATTATATACAAATTTAATTAAAACTAGTGAGGACCATTTAGAAACTCCGAAATTGCAAACGTTAGTTAAAAATTAAATAGTTCTGAAGCAGTCTTAGTTGAACAATAATGAAAATGCTAAACTAAACTTTTGCAGTTTTGAAGTTTCTAAGTCGTAGTCATTTACTTTAGTGTGTTTTTATATATGGTGACAGATTTTTGCAGCAAGGAATTGTAAGTTAAATAGTTCATGTTAAAGAGTTTACGCAAGATTGTTGAGGAGTGCATAACAAATTTCCATGGTATGGATTAAAAATAGGAAGTTTACACAGTGAGTCAGCTTAAGTATGTGTTTGAATATGAGTATAGTACAGTATGAATTCAGACTTTGTCTGGAAATGTCCAAAAGGAAATTTAAAATGTAAGTGACTTAACAAAGGACCACGCAACATAATCACACAGAAGAGGATGACTTGCTCTTTTAAAGCCTGGAAACAATATTGTCCCCGAAGGTGTGAACAGGATAGTTATGCATACTAGTCAGTTTTTCGTTTATACAGCCCTGCACTGGAGGTTGAAAAAAATATCCCGAGTGTTGCGGGGTGATAAAATGTCTGCCACATGTCATCTTCATTAAGACTATCGATGTTTGAGGATTATGGGTTACAGCTGGATACTTAGGAATAAGTATCACAAGGAAAATCTGAAGACAGAGGTAATGGGCACAGGTCTTTCCTTAATAATCAGGGGTCAAACTTTTAAGTTGGGGGGGGTCAAAATGTTGGGTATTTTAAGTATTACTTTTATTTACTTTAAAAAAGTCAACATAACTGCTTTTGCGCCATTGCCATTCCTTTTCTGAGCAATGAAAGAATAAAACGCAAATATTCGGCATGACTGATTAACTGCAATGTTTAGTGATTTACCAGAAAATCGACAATTTTACTAGGGACAGGACAAACATATGAGGCAAAATCAGGGACAGTTGAAGCTATGCACGGATGGGCTGCCTGTCATACGCAGAATGGGCCAGTAAAGCTAGCTAGGGCTTAAGCTTTCATTTGACCGAAGCAGACACAGAAACACTGGTACCCTTGGGGTTTCGAGAGTTGTTTCTCAGTTTGGTGGAGGTGCGGTACAACCTTCAATGCTTTTCCCTTGTTTCAGAGAGTATCATTGTGCTCGCAATCAACGGGGTAATGGATGCAACTGTCCAAGGTACTGAACGCAAGGCAGCAGTAATTTAATTTCATTGCGCTCCTGGAAATACAACGTATGTTTGGAAAAGGACTGAAGAAACCTCTACCCCGTTACCCTTCAGATGATGCCATAACATACACGCACGCAGGCACGCATTCACTACTTTATATTATAGGCGCAACGAATGTTATACGCAACACAGCCCACAATACCACAAGTTCAACACTGTCCTGCCAGCATCAAGCAGTTCTGAAGTAAAAGTTAAAATATATGGCTCACGCAGCTAACTAAAAATGAAACAGACACCAAATCTATTGAAACTACATTCTCCTCTGCATTGTGGAAAACAAAGAGATAATGCAACGTCAAAAGATTAAAGTAATCCCGAAGGCTCGGCATTCTTTCTGCATAAAATAACTTCATGTTACACTTTTATATATATATGCAAAGCTGAATAGATGGCTTGAACTGGTTATTAATGTTCATACAGAAACAGAATATACTGTTTCGGGTTCCTTTTATAGCTTTGAAAAAAAACTAATGGACTAAGCAGATATGGTCACCTTTCAGTGATTTTCACAATCAGTAAACACAGCCAGGATGATTCATAACACCTCCTGGGACTATCCTGGTTGAAATCAGTCTGTAATAAAAAAATACTGACGGTCTCATGACCGCAGGACATTCAGTGAAGAAAAAAATTTGGTTTGAAATTCAGAGCTGTAACTCTTGAATCAGAACTGGTTTTATGCAGTTTAGAAAAAAGAAACACCGGTCTAGTTAGTTGAGGATTTCTATGTTTTGCTGAACTAGTCTTAAGTCTGTTGCAGCAGTGAGTTTCATGTTGTAGGTTTACTCCACCTTATCCACCGCACTGCATGGAGTACTAATGGAGCTGGCGGGACTGTTTCATCAATAAGCAACGATGCTGGAGGCGCGCCCTAGAGGAGGGATGCACGGAGCTCTTCAGCAATGCTGTGACGACCGACTCGGCCGAGACCCCCATGAGAGAATATCCTCCTTACATCCCTCCCTGAATCTTTTGCATCTGCTTGTCAGGCTACCTTACATGACAAGTGCCTGCAAAGCCTCAGCTGAGTAATAAGGTGGTCGTCTCTTCTCAACTTCCACTGTGTTATTTGTCAGTAAAATAATGTATAAGTTATGCACACCCTCCCGGGACAAATAGGAATAAGACTGAAATAAGGAATGCAATGGTTTCTGCATCATGCATTGTACAGAGAGCTAGGAAAATGCGGGCGGCTGTAGGAAACAGCACCCAGTCTGGAATATTTTTTACTTTATTAGAATGGCTGCCAAAAACCTTTGCTCGGCGGCGGGATGTCGTTTAATTCTCAGTCCCCCCATCCCAATTTTTCCTGGCTTATCGGGAGGATTTTACTATCAGTTTTGGTCATGCTTTCAGTGGTCACGCTGTCCTTGTTTATGTCTTACTTTCTGTTTAGTTGCTGTACTTCGGCACCGTTGGACCAGGAGGTGAACCGTAATTTGGGAACTATGGAACGTCAAGCAGCTAGTACTCACCGTCCTCAACAGCTTGGAGTTAACAGCCTCCCACAACAAGGGCTGAACTGGACGAGACAAGTGAGCTGGTGGGCTAATAAGGAAGGAAAAGGTACAGACCCTACACAAACAGGAATCTTCGCCCCCCGAACAGGGGGATCAGCTTCTGAGCTTCTGAGTGGCACGGGCATCACAAAGGACTGTGTGGCCGCGCGGAGGTTGCCGCATGCGCTCATCATTGGCGTGAAGAAAGGTGGCACACGAGCTCTTCTGGAGTTCCTGAGGCTGCATCCGGATGTGAGAGCGCTAGGCGCTGAGCCGCACTTTTTCGATAGGCACTACGGGCGTGGGATCGGGTGGTACAGGTAGGCATTATCACTTACCCACCAGTACAGATAGCCAGTATAAAACCAAGTCAGACAATGCACGTCCCATCATACAGCTGCATGCACCCTAATGGCAAACTTCATACTTTTCAGAGAACATTAAACTTTAGCAGAAGTTGCTGCAAACTTGTTTATTATACTAATGTCATTATTGAGGTGCATCTATACATGCATGCATGAAAAAACAAAAAAACAAACAAACAAAAAAAACACTGAAATAAGTAAGTAAACAAATAAGCAGAAGGGAGGATATAGGTTATGAGCTATCCGACGCAAAAAAAAAAAAAAAAAAAAACATTTATCTCCAAGTCTTTTTTTTTTTTTTTTTTTTGGACTTACGGCTCTCGGTTTCTAATTGTGTACAGGTAGGATGAAGTGGTGGACAAAATTGCTATGCTCTAATAGAGGAGCACGGACATGGTGTTGCATTAGTTTGTCTTAAGTGGTGCGAAATACAGGTCGGTGGTCTTTTGCTAAGCCAACCCCTTTCATAGCCCAAGTTACTGGCATTTCGTTTTCATTTATATCTTTATAAATAAATTGCTCTCCTGAATCTAATGGCAGGAACAAATATCTGTTGTAATCACCTTTGTTTAAAAGCCCCCATTTTTAATATCCGTATTACTTGCCTCTTGGTGGAACTGATACCGACAGTGTAATCATAACTTTCAGTCCTTGCTATGTATGTGTTGAGTAAAGACCGTTCTCAGCACACCTGCAGTTCATTTGAATTTCGATATATACATAAGAAGGATGTGCACATTTGTCAGAAAAAAAAAATATGGCATCTTGTACTAGAGGAGAAAAATATTTAAACGTTGACACGATGAGCTTTCTGTAAGGGAAAGTAAAATCTCATTTGACCCTTAAGTGTCTTATCCATTATATGTTTTTTATTATTTGAAATGAATAAGAAAACAACTTTTCGTTAACAATCCCTGTGCTCAGAGAAATACAGAATTAGCTATTAACACCATAAATAAAATTTTACTTCTAAATACATCTAGTTATTATTCAGTAAAATATATGCATCTTTATGCCTTAATACTGTCAGCTGCATACAAGCACAAGCAATGAAATGACCCATTAATATCATTTGATAACAAGAAGTGTTTCTCAGTCTTAGAACTGAATGAAAGGTGTAAGGCATGTTGTAAAATTACGACAGAGAATTCCTTACCCGAAGTATGAAACAATCAATGAAAACATTTTACAGCAAGAGAACAAAGCACTTGTAATATAAACACATCTGCTTTGCAAAAATGAATTCTACATATTATTACTCATGACACAATACAATTTAGCAACTGCACTGAGAGCT